>NW_027467132.1:2115000-2125000 GCF_046128005.1 Genypterus blacodes | reverse complement strand
GAAAACAACTCCGAGCATGATAACACCACACACACACACACGCACACACACACACACTATTAATTAATGCTATATTCAAACACACACTGTGATGAAATAATGAAAGTGACTGCTCTAATATCTCTCCTCATCCTGATGGAACCTGTGTGTGTGTGTGTGTGTGGTCGTATGATGTCGTCTCTGTGTCACATGACCGCTGGATCATTCAACCATGTGCTACTACTCTACTCTACTCTATTCTATACCAACTAGTAGTGTGTAAAGCGTTGTACACCTGCCACCCTGCACTATTATCACAGTAATATGGCCCTACAGTGCAGCCTGAGTGTGAACAGCGTCACATGCAGCAGCCTCTGCCTCTGCCACAGGCCCAAGCAGCTCCGTCCTGCAGCGTCGCGTCTCCTCTCCTCTCCTCTCCTCTCCCTCTCTCTCAGCACATTAGCATTCACGCGGGCGCTGAACATTGTCCGCTGATTAACAAATGCTGAGCGTGTTTGGATCGCGGCGCCGTGCAACGCCGGCCGAATGAATTAAACATGTTGCACTTATTAAAAATAATCTGGCTCAAAAGTGCCAGAGGCCCCAGAGGTGGATAACCCCCATCCATCCATCCGCTGCCTCCGCCTCTCAGGGTTCAAGGAGACGGATGCCTGATTAGCGCCGGCTACATCCCCAGAATGCACTCAGGTTCTGTACGCCGCCGCCTTCAACATGTTGGGCGTGATTAAATAAAGCAGGCGGCGGACGGTGCTCGAGGCTACGCAGGAAGAGGGGCTGGTACCCACCTGAACATCTCGCTCAGACCCTTCAGAACGCCTTTCTTGGCTTTGTTCTTGTCCTTCTCCTTCTCCGCTTTCTTTTCCGCCTTCTGCCGCTCTTTGTGTTTGTCGTCTTTGGAGTGGTTGCCGTTCACGTTCGGCCCACGGGGGGCGACGACGAGGTCGCCGCTCGTGGACACGGACTCCCGGCCCGATCGGGAACTTCCCTCCGTGTCCTCGTCTACTGGAGAGGAGAGGAGAGGAGAGAAGAGAACAGGAAGGAAGAAGAGCTTTAATTGGTTATAACGTATTTCTCCTCTCTCCTGGCAGCAGCAGACGAAGCATTAATGAAATTGTATAGCTGCTTTGAACAAAACACACTGATTTTATCTGCCTCATTAGAGCATAACATAAGAGTATTTACACTGAAATCCCTCTGAGGATAACATTCATTTTTCACTTAGCTGAGAGCCCCGAGTTATTTGAAATGTGTTCATTCTGCAGCGCTCGCCACAGACACACACACACACACACACACACACACACACACACACACACACACACACACACACACACACACACACACACACACACACACACACACACGCACACACACACACACACACACACACACACACCACAGATCCAGGGCTCCCTCTCCTTTCTTGACGGGACTAAACCCTAAAAGCTGCAGTGGCAGTTCAATAAATCACCGTCTGCATTCACGTCTCAACCAATTTACACTCAGACGTTCAATTGAACCAAACTCCTTAAGGTGATGTGAGGTTGATTAAACTCAAGTTTCCATCACATCTAATCAGAACTGATGTGCAAAATGTAATTAATCTGTCACTAATTATACATTTAAATAATCTTGCAAAAGGCTTCAGGGGCTCTTAATTGCAAATATGCTGCAGCTATGGAGTCACACTGCTGCGGTGTGTGCTGCTCTGTGTGTGTGTGTGTGTGTGTGTGAGGGTGGAGTGTGAGGTTCAGGCCAACTTAGTTCAACCTTGGGTGACATGATGAAGGACAGCAAAGGACTCATCAGGGGAGAAGAGGAGAGGAAGACCATGACGAAACAAACTATGAGGCGGTGGATTGACGTTGATCCGGCGCTTTTACTGCTGCGATCTCACAGGAAATGACTGAGGCGGCATATGAGCGTGGCAGGAAGTAGGAGAGAGGAAGGAGAGCGTGGGTCCTCGCCACAGGTAGCCCCTCCCACCCTGTTCTAACCTGGGAGCCGGTTCTGGATGGGTATCAGTTCTATCACCCAATCTGCCTGGCTGCTTATCCTCCACTCAGGGAGCTCAGGTGATCAGGCAGCACAGCTGTGAGGTGTGTGAGGTGTGTGTGTGTGTGAGTGCCGATTGGAACCTCTCAGATTAGCAGCAGCAGCTAATGTCTCTGTTGCTTAATGATGCCGAGCTGGAGATAAAGACGAGCTCGGCATAATCCTGCTCCTCCCACAGGACACAGGGTACTGTATGAGTGTGTGTGTGTGTGTGTGTGTGTGTGTGTGTGTGTGTGTGAGTGTGTTATTCCTACTCCACCCATATGTACAGTACATGATAACCAGACAGGTACATGTTTTAAGGGACAACTATCCTGGAATTCAAAGCTAAATCTGTAGACTTTTACAACAGAATCACCAGATAAAACTGTAAAAACGTCTTTTCTTAAATGGGATTAACCTACAAAACTTAATTTCTTAATCCTGAAGCATAAACATAGATATTGGAGCATTATCTCTCTGCAGCGTCTGTGTTCCCTCCATCAAAGGAGCAGAGATCAAAGGGCAAAAGGAACTTCTTCAGCTTTTATCTCGACCACAGAGATCAATATTAGATGCTTTGTGTCTTTGTGTGTGTTAGAATATGAAATCCTCTGTAGATCTAATCGCTCTATTCCTAGCTTTCAATGTAAAGCACCATCATACATGACATCGCCTTAAAGGAGCGGCGTTTAATTTGAGCCTTTTCAATCAAATGAATCAAGACAGAACAAGGAAACACACACACACACACACACACACACACATGCCTTAAAGCTCTGACATCAAAGAGGTGAGGAGAGAAAATCAAATACTGTGTGTGTGTGTGTGTGTGTGTGTGTGTGTGTGTGAGGGTGTCAGCAGAATCATCATTTCCCTCCATAAAGCTCATGATGGACGTCTCTCATGCATAAAGACATTTTAGCCCAGCAGAGCATTTCTTCTTCTTCTTCTTCTTCTTCTTCTCTCCTTAAACAATGCAGCATGAGGCAGCACAGGAGGAAGTGGCAGGGCAGGATATCTTGTGAGGACACATTTTCTTTAGGCGATGCCACATTCTTATTTTATGTAAATACAAGTCGGGGCGCGGAGGAAAAGGGAGCAGCTTATCTGTCAACTTTGACTATTAACCTCAGTGACGAGCTCTGGGCCGGCCGCTTTTATCTAAATTGAAAAACAGACTTATTTGAATATCATTGGGGAGAATGCAATATACGGCGGCGGGGGGGAAATCGCTTGCTTTCCCCATTTTTCTTCGCAGAGATAAGACTGTATTTAGTGGCCGGGCGACAGACGGAGCTTATGAGAACAAAGCATTCCAGGCAAATCATTCCCTCTCTTTTCCAAACCAAATGTCCCCCGGCTCTTTTAATGGAATCCTTTAATGGTGAATGGAAATTTATATCGGGCGATTACTCTTGTGGCGTGGCGGTGTTATTACCTGTCAGGGAAACGTACCGCGCCTGTCTCTCTGTGCCCAACGCCTGTCTTTGTGTCATCAAACACCCAGAATAGATGTATTCACTCAAACTGAAGCTTACTCCTCCCTCTGTCTGAGCAGCTTCAACCAGGCAGCAAACACAATGGGATGTTCATATAGATCATCTACGTGAAGCAGAGCCAATGAGCTTTAATCGTCAATACGTTACTGAAGGACGTCGCCCAAGCTGGAGCCTTCAGGAGATGTTTGGTCCATAGAGCCTCTGAATGGAGCTCTACGGAGCCCTGAGCTCTAAACGCCTCTATGAGCTCCTCTACATGGAGTTAGAAGGTTAGTTAGTGACGAATCTGTCAGAATCAGAAGTGTGTGTGGTGGAGATATAAGTAAACAATGACATCATAGCATGAAGGTCCATTCTAAGGCCTGAACTGAACAGAGAACA
Source organism: Genypterus blacodes (assembly GCF_046128005.1). NCBI lineage: Eukaryota > Metazoa > Chordata > Actinopteri > Ophidiiformes > Ophidiidae > Genypterus > Genypterus blacodes. The sequence goes on along the minus strand of NW_027467132.1, from coordinate 2,121,083 downwards.
GTGATACACGTTGTTCTGACTCATTGTTTTCACTCACATGTATCCACGCTGTTGTTCTCCTCCGTTGCCACGCCGCCAGATTTATCGTAGGACTTGTCGATGGCAGCTCGGAAGCTTTCATTGCAGCCGCGGCCCCGGACGATCCCGGAGCGAGACCTGTGAACGTTGATGTCGCCTTTGATCGCCACGGCGGCCACGGCCTTCTGGAGACTCTCGAGGGAGCTGGACTTCTTCAGGCCCAGCAAGGGGCCGAGCTGTCCTGGAGATCCTACAGAAGGAAGGAAGCGGCAACACAGAGGTCAGTGTGGCTCTGACTCACTGTGGGTCAATCAATCGTGGTACGTTCTTGGCCAGCAGAGAGAAGGTGAGAGAAACAGGTGATGTCATTGTGAACCAGAGACTTAAATGGAACGAGAAAAGGGTTTATAGGCTTGCAGAGACATTTTCCCTGTGTCATTCCTTGACATTTTCATTTTCTAAGCGTCCTTTGGTTATTATCATTATTATTTGTCATGGGTAGTATTATTACAGTGTCATAGTATAGTTCCATAAAATAAGACTGCAAAAGGTTATGATAGAAACATTAATCTATTTCCAGACGCGGGCCTGGATGTCTGGAATGTCTGGAATGTCGGGAATGTCTTCAAACTACATGTAATGTTCCTGTACACTGATGGCAAAACCCAGAGTGATCCCAGAGTCAGCTCTGTTTATGGGCTGGAACGCCACTAGAACAATGGCCACTCATTCAATTTGCCTCAGCGACGACGTGACGCTTGGTAACACAAACCCATTATGCCAAGTCGGTACAATTAACACGTAACATCTAAACACGACTCTAATGATAGTCTGTGACATGCAGCGGCTAATTAAAGCTCATATCTGCGGCGCTGTAAAGGCGTGAAGCGTCGGCGTGCGGGCGGACAGGAAGGCGGACCGACAGGCCGACGCAGCAGCTGTGTAGGCAGCGAGCGAGCAGGGAGCGGGCCGAGCCAGGCCACAGACAGCCATAATCATTTTCCCGATGCTTACCGGGGGGTTTGTTTAGGGTACGTAAGTGGAACAGGACTCAGGTATTGGTATTTCATTTTGTCAGGGGCCGTCTGTCAGCTCCCTGGAGCTTTTACCTTAGCAGCCGCTTGGTAAATAGCTAACTTGTTGATTTTCTGTCGCTTTTATTCCACCTCGACTCGGCGTGCAGCAAGGTGTTGTCAGCGTAACAAGATAGATTTCTGAGGGTTTGTTTCTATGTGGGAGGAACGGTTCCAGTGGATAAACCGTTGATTCAATTACTCCAGCAGCCCCGGCGGCTCTCTGAGGGTTTAGCATATGCTGATGGGGGTCTGGACAGAGCAGCATTGTCTTTTTACGACTCCCCCTGGACCACATGGACCCTCCGCACACATAGACCCTCCACATACAGCCGCCGTGCTTCCTCTGCGGCCTCGCTCGCTGTAAATAAAGGCCTGTTACGGCTCTTCCTGTTGGTTTTTGGTAGTGAGCGTTGCCATGCGATCCTCCATCTGCCTCCCCGCACGGACGCCGCATGTATGGGTTACATGTGTGTGCGGCTCCTTCAGGAACCGGGGGTCTCGGGCTTGTTTATAGGGGCCTAAATGGAGCGTGGCCCTCTGCCGCTGGGTGATCACAGCGGATCTTTGGATGGAGGGACGCATAGCCAAACACAGATTAGGCAAAGAAAATAAACCGGCTCACTGAGGAAACAATTACTAATGTGTTACTGCTATACTGAGGGAGGCCTTGAGAACACATGTTTACACAGGGATAGGACACAGACACACACTCTAGTCTAGGCTGCTCACATCCAGAAAGCACTGAAGATGAAGCAGCAATTCCAGAAGACGTGCTAAAGTCAACTCTTCACCAGTGGCATCTTTGTCGGACACCATTTGCTAATCTCTCCTTGATCCCTTAACCAAGCAATCGTTCAGCAGTGGTTAGAGAGCCGATTGAGTTGCACAGTTCTACACACACACACTGCTACATGCCTTTGGACCAATGTGAGAGAACAAAGCCAACTGATAGTTCGTGCCGTTGTCCTTTCAGGTTACAGAGATGCTAACAGGGTGGTTAGAGATGAGGGGACGTTCTGCTTTGTCTGCTTCTTTACGCTCAGTTTGGATCCAGGCACCCTCGCTGAGTGTGTGAGTGTGTGAGTGCTCCTCCGTCACCCGTGACACCTATGGATCCGGTGTCACGGAAGTCAAACAGGCTAAAAGGTCAGCTGTTAGCCGCTGGTGTTTGGTGTCCTCGCTGGTAAACTTAAGAACCTTTAAGCAGCGTCCCTCCCCGTTTCATCAATGTTAATAAAAGTCTCCGGTCTCCAGAGACGCGGGGAGGGCCTGAACGCAGCATTCAGACGGACGAACACCAATCCCATTTAGCTGGCAGAGCTCATATAAGAGCCTGCTGACGGTAAAATGAAACTTTACTGTGAGCTCCAGATGTCACAGGGGTCAGGAGCTGTCATGGTTACAGGAAGAGAGGATCCATTTAATACGGCCTTCCCGGGAAGAGATGGAACTTTTTATAAGAGGAAAGTATAAACAAACCTTAAAGGAACAAAACAGCGCAAATAAATGTCAGGGGAATTCATTTGCTCTGAAAAAGAAATCACATTAAGTAAAGGACAGAGGAGCAGGAAGAGCCTAAGGACAGAGAGGAGGAGATGCAGGGGAGAGGTTTGGGTTTTTTTTTCTAACTTTGTGGATCAAACTCAATCAGCCAAGTACAAATGACATGTAAATTCGGGGCTTGTGCAGATTATGCAGAACGCCTGCCAACAGCAGACACGCATAAGCACCCAGTGTATGTTTGACACAATGGGATTGTGAGTTAGAGCCGCGCAGGATGCAACAGTTCAAGAGAACACAAATGACATCTGCCATACTCGGAAACAGGGAATTATCCTCTCGCTCAGTATTCCGCGTCATGATTCCCCTCGCCATTGTTTCTCGCCGCAGCCGTGAATGAGAGGAGAGAGAGAGAGAGAGAGAGAGAGAGAGAGAAAAAGGGAAAGAGAGTTTCCTCCACGGACCCTCGGCAGCCTGGAAGCCGCCTTTGTTTTCATCAGAAGCAGCCGTGGCTCTCCTGGGAGAGTTTGACGGACAGCTCTCTGTATGCCAGTCTATTATGTGATTCCTATCACACCACAGAAGCTTCTGCTGCTCTGCTCCTCATCTCCCCCCCATTATTCAGAGGGATGAAAATACATATTCCCCCTCCTGCATACAGACATGAGTTTGTCACTCCCCACACGTCCGGAGGAGAAATGAAAATCATCTCAACCAAACGCAGAAAGGAGAGACAATCTAATCAAAACAGAGGAAGGTGCAGCGGGAAGTTTGTCCCCGGTCAAAGACAAAAATGCCCCACGCACCTTCTTCCTTAGCCTGATTGAAGCAAGGACAATTAATTGGAGACGAGCCAGCGCCATTAAACGTTAAAGGGGCGCTATGGCAAACTCCATGAATAAATCAGCAGTGGTTATTACAGGGGCAGGAGCCCGTAGTCTAATTACAACAGCTCAAACTCTGCTCCCCGCCCATTATTCACCACGGGCCCGTGCATGTAAAGATCTGTGTACAGACAGGGGCTCCATTACACATAATTTATTCAGAGAGCCCGAGCTTTAAGCAGGGCGTTAAAAGGGTAATTAAGTTAAAAATAGCCTCTAAGGTGGTCAGGGGAAGGCCTCGTCCACCGATCCCCGAGGAAGTGCGGCGTCCCCGGGTCGGCCGGGACACTACGTCTCTGCCAGCGGAGGGATCGTTAACCCGGAGGAGGAGGACGTCCTCCGTGCAGAGAACATGTGTCGCTGAGGAGCCGCCATTAAGCAGACTTATGGTTCATATCTCAATCCGGCGTGCTGTCTTCACTGGGTTGCCATGGCACCGTGGCTGAGTGGAATAAGCTGAATCATGATCTCCAGGTCCAGGCTGAGGGGAGCGCTACGGTTTCTACTGATGAAGTGAAGTTTGGTGCAGAACTTGAAGTTCACACTGAAGAACAATGACATCATCTGTGTGACCTCTTTTTCCCACAAACCCCTGCAGTCAAGAGGTCAAGTCAAAAATAAGAAAGGAAGGTTCTTGATCCTCACATGTAGACTGATGAATCTGTGTTCCGAGTCGTAACAACATTAGAGTCTTTACGTCAAATCAAAGCTTCAACATTCAGGCAGAAAGGAATTTTGAACACTCAGGAAGAACTCTCCCCTCTCCTGCATCTCATTAGTGATCAGATATGCAGACTCTCAGCTCCTCTTCCAGTCTAGCTTGAGTGTGAGACCCCATGCGGAGCAGAGACGTCCCTGCTCTTCTGTACGTGCGTGTCTTCATCGCCGAGCTACCAGATGCTCCATGTTTTTGCACATTTTCTCAAAGCCGAGCGTTGCCAGGTTTGCTCCCAAACATTCCCGTACACGAGCACATCAGCTTCCAATTATCCCAAATCTGCTTTTGAAAATCATTCAAAAGTTTCCTCTTACGGCCCTCGATATGATCTCACTGTGCTTTGGGCGAAGGAAGGGAGCGAACGGGGCGACGGCCGGCGCTCCTACATGTCGCAACCGCAGCGCAAAATGATGGATTAATCGCAGCTGGATGAGGAAGCCAACTGGCGAGGAGCGTTTGTTGCAAGTGCCACTCGTCTGCCTGGATCCCTCTCCGCTTCCTCCGTACCTTCTGGAGTAATGACTGTGTGTTCTTCACTCACACACACTCGCTGCAGCACAATGGCACAGGTTTCCACGCCGGTTGCCAAGTCTCTATTCAACACCACGCAGCTCCCTCTCAGCGATATGAGAACCTCTTTTCCATCACGCTACAATTACCTCAAACAACACTCACCGTGCATCTCAATGTGCCAGGGCCGCACACACAACAAGGGGGGGCGGGGGGGGTCTGGGCCCCGCTCAGGGAGAAACAGAGGATCCTTCTTCTCCTTTCTATCATTGACCCTCAGACCCAGCTGGGATAGTTTGTAATTTGTTTTGAAGTTGCTCCCTGATTGGATGATTACCTCCACAAACAAGTGTGAGGAGGTGAGTGGTTCATGAAGAAGAAGGAGAAGGAGAAGGAGAAGAAGAAGAAGAAGAAGAAGAAGAAGAAGAAGAAGAAGAAGAAGAAGAAGAACTGGCACACTTCACATTGCTAAGCAGACGAGCAGAGTCATGAGCCTGGAGTCAGAACCTGCAGGATGGATGTGGGGTCGTTTCTTAATAGAGGATCTGAGAATCTGCCTCACATCTCATTCTTTTTCCTCTCCTTTCATCCCTCACCTCAGTCTGGTTCCTCCATCTATACTAAATGGAATTGAACAGGATGTCTGACCAGTTTAGCATATTCCCACAATGACGGGCTTTAAAGTCGGGGGGGAAACCATCTGCTGATGTGATTTGGGAGAGGGAGCACCTGCAACGTGCTGGCAGAGACGGACAGGAGCGCCTTGAGCAAGGCATCGAAACCCCAAAACTGCCCTGACCCCTCTGGAATACTCGTGTGTGTGTGTGTGTGTGTGTGTGTGTGTGTGTGAGAGAGAGGGGCACGCAAGACAAATTTCAAATTGACGTTTTAGCATGGGATTTGACCCAATAAAGTTTCTTCTTCCTCTTCTTCTTCAATTACGTTTAAAGAAACACGCTTATCTGCAGAATTACTAATATGAAGGAAGTTGTGGACAGAGCAGTGTTGTTTTCTGGAGCCGATCGCGTTCGCAAATCAACATTGGCGCCACGTAACAGGATTAAGACTCTTTTGATTGAGCTGGTTGATAAAATGTGCATTTGCAACAAAACAAACTCAATCAGGCCGACGCTATCGACGCTTCCTGTCCATTTTACTCACTTCCTGTGTTTCGGTTCTATCCAATTATGTTTTCAGCTGAATCTAAGACCATAATGGATCAGATTATCACGCTCAACTAATTGCTCAGTGAAGCCGATTCAATGAACACGCCGGCTAACGATCAGCTTCCTGCTCATCAGCACTTTGACTAGTTTGGTTCAGTCTGTGGTGAAGTTGTGAAGCTGACAGAGGGAGAGAGGCTGGAGCGCACAGCGA
>NW_027467132.1:1902500-2105000 GCF_046128005.1 Genypterus blacodes | reverse complement strand
ATGTCGTATGACGAGGCAGAGTAACGGTGGCATGATCATAAACGGAGCAGACACACACAATGATCTCATCTCAGACTTCTTTTGATCCGTCTGAGTCGTCTCTCCCGCAAGGACAAAGAGAGGACTGTGAGGAAGAGAGCGGAGCAAACCAGCGTCTCCCCCTGATCTGTATTCTGTCCCGCCTGACCCTCCGCACTGAGGACTCCTTTTAAACGCTCCTCCGCTCCTCCTCAGGAGTCAAAGTCAATGGAGAATCTGCCGCTGTGGCCGGCACTCAGCACCAAGGGCAGCAGGAGGAGGAGGAGGAGGAGGAGGAGGGCTGCTCAACAGCATGGGAAGTGGCATTACAATACCAGACTTCAACAAGATTGACCCGGGCATCTGTAAGTAGAGCAGCACAACGGTGTTTCCTGCTGACAGAGCTGGACGGGATGAGAGAACGACTTTCCACAGGTGCTCAGTCCCTCCGTCTCTGTCAGGCTCAGAGCTGACAAAGCAAGGCAACGCAAAGTACTAAAGACTTATGAGATGGGATTGAGTCAGGGACAAAGCTGAGAGGGGCGAAGGGACACTTCTGTAGGTCTGGAAGATCTGCTAGGGTGGCTAGACAAGAGTTCTCCTAAAAAAGGCATCATAGGAAAAGAGCCATAGTGTTCCATCAAGCAGCTCATCCTCTGGCCAATCAGTGAGGAGGAGGGAGACCAGATCAGATCCATCACAGTCCTTTAGTCCCTGAGTGTCCCGGGTCAAAGCCCTGACTAGAACACCTGAGACTAGACGCTCGTACTGCCACACCCAAGACAACATGAGACTGCGTTAGAGATCCTCAAGAGTCTCCGTACTTCATTTAGTTTAGTTCTTTATCCTCTCTCAGGATGAAGAATGGTGCGTAGGCCGACGTGGGAAAACAAATGTAATCCCATTGAGAGCGGAGCTAATGTATCAATATGAGAGCAGAGAGTCCAAGTGTATCCAGGACCACATGCTTACTATTACACCAATCATCTCAGAATTCATGAACTTCCTGCATGCTTTGCTTTTGTTTCCATTGTCGTGCGGCCGTTCCCCCGTAAACGTAGCAGCTTAGGAAAGGATTGTATGTAATCGCTAACAGCAGACTACTATATTTACACTGGCAGCCTCCCAACTTGGAACGGAGAGGCATTTAATTTCACCCGGGCCTGACAAATGATAAATGCTTATTGTGGAAGTAAATCTGAGCGGCAATCAACACAGCAGTGAGGTGTGTTTACTGGCTTATTAGTCATGTAGGCAGGGAGTCTTATCAGCCGCACGTGACAAAAGAGGGATTTATCTGAACTCAGGGCCGGATGGAAGGCGTCAGATGGGATGTGGAGCTTTTAATGGGGAGGCGTGAAGAGGTTAACTCTGAAGAGAAGACGAGGAACGGCCGGTAAGGGAGGAAGAATGACGCACAAAGTATACAAAGACAATGGAAATATAAAGACAATATAGGTAAGAATGCTAGTTAACAGAAAATACTTTGTTCGGTTTCCATTAAGAAGAAGAAGAAGAAGAAGAAGAACAAGAACAAGAAGAACAAGGAGAGGGAGAAGGAGAAGAAGAAGAAGAAGAAAGAAAGAAAGAAAGAAGAAGAAAGAAAGAAAGACAGAAAAAAGAAGAAAGAAGAAGAAACTTAATTGGGTCAAATCCCTCTTACACACACATGCTTTTACAGAGGGGTCCGTGGATGGCAGCCATGATACGGCACTCCTGGATCAATTTTGGGGGTTCGGTGCCTTGCTCAAGGGCACATGGGCAGTGCCCTGGAGACAAACTCGCAACTCTCCAGCTGCCAGTCCACTTTTCTCGGTCCATACGGGACTTGAACCGGCGACCCTGCGGTTCCCAAATTCTCAGCTCTATAAACATGTATAAAGTTGGCTCCGTTCTGAATCATGGATGTATTGGACTCTGCAGACTTGCATCACTCCTATAGTTGAGTTGACTTTGCCGCTCTGCCTCCCAGTCTTGTTCTGCAGTACCAATAAGAGGTCAGTCAGGCCTGAGAGAGAGTCGGCCGGCGCTCGTCCTTACAGCACCCTTCACTTTCCCCTCAGTTGTTAGCAGTTGCCTTTGGTTGCATCACCAGAATTGCATATTTCAATCTACAGTGGTAGCGAGCTGAGGGGGAGACGCACTAATGGAACAGAAGAGGAGGGTCTGTGGAAGTGAGAACACGCCGCCGTAAACCTGGAATTACATTCTGCATACACGGAAACATAACCTGTAATCACCGCACGCCGCCTCGGGTTAGAAGTGAACACTTTAGGCCCGCAGACGACAGAGTTAGGATTAGAGAATCTGCACGTTTTCTTCTCCTAACGTCAGGAAATATAAGGAACATAATGAGGACAGCTTCATGCAAGTGGCCAAGTCTGCAGATGAGGAGTTGTAAAGAGTTTTCTGTTTGGTTTAAGCACATGGAGATCATAAATGGATCCTAGAAAGGGAGAGTTAGGGCCACACTGATGAAAAAAAGGAGACGAGACGCTGCAACGGAATTCTTTTAGCTGTCAAAAACACCAAAAAGGACAAACCAACTCACTGAAGCCTGAGTCATTACAGCACTGTGCTCACATGAGACACGACAGGATTAGATACCTAAAGGTCAGGAGGTTCTGCCGCTCAATCTCCATCTGAGCGTTCCTGGGGGGTCGTCACGTATGGAGAACACGCCGCTATTTATACCAGGGAAATGTAATTCTGCGCTCTGTAATGTGGATAATTGCGTGCGGTGGCGGTCGTCCAGGACCGGCTGATGATGTCACCGTGTTCTTGTATCTGTGTCCTGCTCTGCTTGATCTTAATGTGGATGTAAAGTGTGTTTGTGTGTGTGTGTGTGTTAAAGCTCTGGATGTGCTGTAATGATGCTGTTGATGCTAACAAGCCTCTGATGAACTAATGAGGGAATTTATCCTGACTGCCTTGTTCTCCGTCTGCTTTGATGCCTTTAGTTTCTGACACTTCTGACACATCTGACATCGTTCTGATCAGGCAGGCTCATCTTAACTCATTCTTAGTGATAGAAACTTCTCTGTCCTCCCCCCCGCAGCGGTGTAACAACAAGGATCCAGGCCGAGCCGCTGTGGATCCGCTCGGCCTCGTATCTTAGCCGACATCTAAACGCTGTTACTTAGCCTGTGACCTCATCTGACCCCAAACAAGCAATGGGGGCTTTGATTTCTCAGAATTTGGGCTGTAAAAGCATGAGCAACCAAACTGTGACATCATAAAGAAGCAGGATATTTACAGGAGGTCAGATAGGGACACTTATCCCTTCTTAATGGCTCACAGAAGCCGGGTCCTTCACACAGAGGCCCTTTGTGCTCCCAGGGGCCTGAGAGCTCAGGATTCATGCTGCTGATTCTGAGGTTTATGAGGGGAAGAAGCAGTCTGTAAACACGTCTGAGCCGCCGCGGCCTCTGTCCCATGTGATCAGAGACGAGGGCGGGTCGTAGGGACTCTCACATCCTGTCCCCCGTCTGTAGCCATCACAGTCACTGCACCTCTACAGGTCAAAGCTTCTCTTAACAAACACAGTAAGCTGATGTTTGATTGGCTATTTAACAGTGAGGACAGAGACGGATCACATCCCCGGCCTGAGACGTCACCTGGCTGCGTCCGTCTGAAGGGATCAGAGCCGAGCCGTCCTCTGTCCGGGCCCGGCACACTGACACATGGAGCTGAGAGGTGAGAGGTCACACTAATGGCCTCACTCCATCTTCTCTCTCCTACACTATTTCCTCCCTCGCTGTCCATCACACACTCTCACTCTCTCTCCTCTGGCTTCTCTCCACGCTGTGTTCTCACTCCCTCCCTTCCTCCCTCCCTCCCTCCTATGACACTTTGGCCTATTGATCCGACCGGACGAGGGATCATTAGCTGATCTATGCTGCCATGGCGATGGGAGCCAGCAGCAGGTAATCACCCTAAGTACAGGCGGGTGAAAACCAAAGGCTTACGCTCACCAGGGGACTAGAACCATTTTCTAACAGCGTTCCGACACATTCCACATGGGATTCCCTCGTCAATGGAATCGATCGGAACATTTACTTGATTGGCTCCATGGCAGCGCCGTGTTTGGGTGCAGGAAGGAGAGCTAGGGTTCAGACGGCTCGCATATGAGCTCATGTGACGCTGAGACTCTGGGTACAGAGAGTGTGTGTGTGTGTGTGTGTGTGTGTGTGGGAGGGGCTTAGACTCAGCTCAGCAGAGTCACAAAGGAAACTGAATGCAGGTAAGTAAACAATCCGTTTTAATCTGAATAATGTAAGTTAAGGTGCGTCTCAGTGTTCATGATGTCAGCGCTCTACAGGTGTGAGTCATCCATAATCCAAAGGTCAAAGGTCGTTCTCACTGGAGAGGTTGTCCCATTAAGTGTTGAATGATCCGCCGGTGTTATTTAGCCTTTAAATGCCATTTCAACACGCCTCAACCTTTTTATAAAGACGCCTTTACGTTCTCTAACACCGTGCACACTGAGGAACGACGCCGCCACTGAATAATGATATTCAGTGTGACTCGGGGAGAACTTTAGGCTCCAGGCTAATATCAGACAAGTCAGCCATGAATGAGGCGAGCAGGAAACGACCTGTTAGCACAAAGAGAGATACAGAGGAAGACTTTACATTTTAATGCCACCGCAGTTTAGTCTTCAAAAGTGCTGATGCGTTTTGTCTCTAATCATTCTTCACAGCAGACAAACAGAATAACCTTTCACTCTCTCTCTCTCTCTCTCCCAGCTCCTCATCATCAGCTCTGACACGCTCTCACTCAGGCATGTTAAAAGCTCTCTCCTCTCGCCTGGACACAGAGTTAAGGAAGGTCACTCAGCCTCAGCTCCTGTCCTGATGACTGAGCATAAAGAGAGGATTAGTCTGCACGCTGTGGAGGAGCAGAGAGAGAGAGACAGAGAGAGAGAGAGAGGGAGAGAGAGAGAGGAGAGCAAGGTCGAATCCAGAGAAGAAGAAGCTCTGTCTTTGACGCCATTAAGCACCGGTCGGTCTGTCTGGGGAGGTTCAGGCTCAGAGGCTGGAGAGTGTGTGTGTGTGTGTGTGTGTGTGTGTGTGTGTGTGTGTGTGTGTGTGTATAAATGTGTGTGTATAAATGTGTGTGTGTATATACGTGTGTGTATATATACGTGTGTGTGTGTATACGTGTGTGTGTGTGTGTGTGTATACGTATACACGTATACGTATACATATATGTGTATACGTGCGTGTGTACCTCTGTGTGTGTACGTGTGTGTGTACCTGTGTGTGTGTAGGTGTGTGTGTGTACCTGTGTGTGTATAGGTGTGTGTGTGTACGTGTGTATAGGTGTGTGTGTGTGTGTGTGTGTGTGTGTGTGTGTGTGTGTGTGTGTGTGTGTGTGTGTGTTATTTCATGCTCTTAATGACCAAATGCCCTCACAAACACATAAACGATCAACAAATCCTGTAACTCTGAAGTGTTTGTAGAGACACAGGTCCTCCACTGTAACCCTGAGTTACACACCAGAGTAATCAGCTCAGAGTTTGAAGAAGAAGCTCCTCTCTCCTCCCTCTTCTGCTGTGATCTCCTCCTCTCCAGCTGATTGACAGTGTGGCTCTGCTTGCCTGGTTCTCACCTCTGACCTCCCCCCCTTCGCTCCTCCCACACTTCCTGCTCCGACCCTCGCTGCTCCATTCTGACTCCGGCGTTGGGCCAAACAGAGCATCCGCAGACAGAGCCTCAATTTTCACCCCAGCGTGCGTGAGGACCTCCCCCCCCTCCCCCTCCCCCTCCCCCTCCCGCCAGCACTTTTCAATTACACCGAGCGGAAGGAGAAGCCGAGTGCGATGCTAACGACCTTTGCGTCAAACCCGGGCTGTCACCGTCACAGTGTGTGCACACGGGGAAACTTCACTCCGCTTCCATCTTTTCCTCCCTCTTACTTCACCTTTTCTCCCTTCCTTCATTTTTCTTTCAGAGGGAAAAACATCTCCGCCGACTCTCCGCCCCCTTTTCACCCTCAAGGGCGAAAGGAGAATTGGAATAGAAAAGAAGGGGAGAGGGATACGAATGGAGTAAGGTGTGAGGAAGTCATTTCAGTGGAGCAGGAAGCGAAGCAGAGCGTTCTGTATGTTCACCACCTGCTCGCTGAGGATGGAGCCCAGGGGTGTGTGAGAGCTGACAGAGTCACACCGTACCGTCCCCCAGCCAATACAATTACCTGCGTGTTGGTATGGAGACCACACACACACAGACACACACACACAGCGTCTAAATGACAGCACACAAACACGGGCCGGCCGCATCGACGGGACAAAAGGCCATCGCAATCACGGCGGCGGTGGCACCACAGCAGGTTAATAGCACCTGTCTACTCCGTCTACTCTGTCATTTTCTGTCATTCTCCGCCGTTACAATGGTGATTAAAATCCCTATAATTTAAACTATTGTAGTTCTCTTCCCCTGCAAATCAATGCCCATTCCTATTGTTTGAGAAGAAAGAGGCTGTGTTTTACACCGAGTGTTGGCGGCGGGAGGGAGCGAGGGAGGGAGGGAGGGAGGGAGGGTCCGGTGTATCTGATCGATACCTGTGTGAGGTGAGACGCGGCACAAAGCGGCGTATTTAAAGTCGCTTTAATCAGGAAATAGAGACGATCGCAATAACAATCATAAATTGGCAGAAATATGGAGTTTACAATTTCAGCGTATCGACTTGCTGCCTCGTGCAATAACTCACAATCAGAGCCGGGTCTTTATTCTCCGGCAGCAGAAAGCATTTCATTCCTTTTCCCTCCGTGTCCGGGCCCATTTGTAGCAGCCGGAGCGCCGTAATGGAGGAGCGGCGCCCTGATCCGGTTAGGGAGTTCCTCTGTTGTCTTTTTAAGAGGGGAAAATGCCTCGGAGGGAAACGTTCCTAACATTGGCAACAGCGAGTCTGCATGTGTTCCCCGTGTGTGTGTGTCGGTGCAGCTCTGAGCCAAGCGTCGCAGCGTATCTTTCACTTCCATTCGCCCGCTTCTCAGGATTCAATCATGCACCTGGTCTAGATACGCTCGGCGTAGAGCTGTCAGTCAGGCCCTCGGCAGCCGCCTGCCTGCCTGCCTGCCTGCCTGCCTGCCTGCCTGCTTGCTGACCTTGCTCAGCTCGTCTCAGCATCTGTCCTCTAACCACGGTTGTCACGTCGTACGGGTCAGGCAGGTCTGAGCTAATCTGACGCGTGGAATAACATATAGAACTAAATAGAGACTGGAAAGAGACGACGCCTGTGAAACCTGTAGAGATCTGCCAACTGCAAATTCAAAACGAGATCCCCTTCCCTTGGTGCTTCATGTTGATGTACTGATGTTCTCGCCACAGTTATTGTGCGTTATTGTGCGTTATTGTATCCATCCATTCTGTTTCCACACTCATTCCTCCTGTTCAGGGGTCGCTGGAGGATCCTATCGCTTCAGTCATGGGACCAGCTTGGGTACAACCTGGAAGCTAATCTAGCGCAGGGCTAACACACATACAGACACACACACAACTCAGTCACACTCACAATTTAGAGTTTCCCCAGTTCACCTAAGCTGTGTGTCTGGATATGAACCCCGGAGCATCACGCTGCACAATATCGACGAGTATAGAAGCAAAACAAAGACGAGACGAGACAAAACTAGACCGTGGATGCTAGGAAAGCAGCAGATCTGCCCTGAACCTGCCTCCAGTTCCACGGAGAGCATAGAAACATATGAAGTGAAGTCCGACGGCTGACAGATAAAGGAGCGGCGATGAGTAAGACGCTCAGCAGCATGATGACATGTTTGCTCTGCTCGTCTCAGCGGGACGTCTCTGCTCTGTGTTGACAGGTTGACACGGTCATTGCCACTTGTTTGCTGGAAAGCCAAATACTAATAATTTGTCTTAATTAAGCACTGGAAGCTGAAGCGTTCATGTCAGGGACAGACAGATAAACACTCACTGGAAGAAGAAGTTTCTACAAAGCCTTCAAAGTGTGGAGGCTCTCTACATCGCTAGCATCACGTTAGCGCAGTGTAGCATGTAGCTTTGCCACAGAAGAGAGAAGAGAGGAGAGAGAAGATCCATTAGAAGTATAAATAAAACCCATTTGTTTGTTGAGAAACAGAGCTTTCACAGAGCGGGGGTACATGTTAATGAGGACACGGCTCAGAGACGCCCTGAAGACACATAACCAGCTGCGAGACAAGCAGAGACAGAGATCACAAACCCTCCTGAGCTCCCACTGTCGTAGAAGTAACTGTAACCACCTACTTTAGCACCCCTCCCTCCTTACCCCCTCCCCCTCTTCCCTTTTCCACTTACGTTTTACTCGCGCTCCACAGGAAAAGACAAGTGCCGGTTGCCCTTCAAGTTTTGAAGGCTAGAAACTTTTCCATCAGCGAAGCTAAGAATTGCCATTTAGGATCACGGGCGGCGCTGTGAAAGCCTTTTCCTCTGTGAGGCCCAAATAGATGTGCCAGACTGAGAGGGGAAGCTAAACATGGGGTATGGAGGGTGATGGGAGAGAGAGGGAGAGATGATGAAAGAGTAGAAGAAAAAGGAAAGAGAGGAGGAGAGCGAGAGACGGAGAAGAGGGAGAGTGTCAAGTGCAGGACCTATTGATCTGCAGGCTTAATTAACCACCAGATGCCTCTGACAGGGCCTCTGATCTTCTGTGATCAGTGACAGCATGGCACCAAACAGGGGGGAGGGAGGGAGGGAGGGAGGGAGGGGATGATGGAGTGAAGAATGGAGAAAAGGGAGACAGATGAGATCATTGATAGATTAAGTTCAATCCATCCATGCAAAGGAGGGTAGACAGGACGACAGAAGAGATGAAGAGGAGACCAGCGGGATGAGAGGACGGAATATGAGTGTAGGAACAACGAGAGACGGGAGGAAGAGGGGACAGAATGAGGGAAAGGGAAGAAATGCTGCTGGTGTCTACTGGGAGGAATGGGAACTGACCCGAGTGAAGAGAGGGAAGGGTCACTGAGGATGGTAACACACATCCTGGGTGCTGCTGGGTGGGGGGGGGGGGGTTCAAGGGACGCAAAAGGCAGAAGCACATTAGGGGCATTGGAGGGGACGGGTGGCAGCCGGGTCAGCTGATCAAGTCACCCGTGGAAACCACCGGCGTAAGAGAGAGAGGGAGGAGTGTGGGGACAGCAGCCAATCGGGGGAAGAAGAGGGCGGAGCCTGTAGAGATGCATCCAATAAGACCGAAGGAGAAGGTCCAGAGGGATTTCGTCACCTACAATTGCCTGTTGCCACTCAGTGAGCACAGTGGTGTTACAAAATAAGTTTCCGACATCAACGCATTGCGAAGTCACGTTCAAACTCTACACAGGAGCTTCCTACTAAGTGAATGATGTCATGCGGCTCATGTCACTCACCGATGCGTCCCATCATCACGTTGGACCGAGGAGAGGAAACGTCATCATAGCCCTCAATGCTCTCGTACATGGAGTGTGAGATCCGGCGCTCGTGGTTGTCCAGTAGAGGGTCCATAGTTTGCTCCAACACTGACGGGCTGCCAGAGAGCACCTAGAGCGGCCAGGAGAGAGAGAGAGAGAGAGAGAGAGAGAGAGAGAGAGAGAGAGAGAGAGAGAGAGAGAGAGAGAGAGAGAGAGAGAGAGAGAGACAGAGTTACTGCATGGATTCCAAGGGATATTTATTCTAACACTCACTTAAGGAGATTTATGGTATAGCTGCATTCTTAGGGTACTGAACCTTACACATCATTGCTCTTAATATGAAACCATCACAGCTCCAAGAAGGTGGAACCAGGAGCTTTGGATTGGGACCTTGTTTCCAATCCATAAATCGGCACACACACTACGCTACAACACACACTCAACTGTTCTAAACTAAGGAGAGGTCTAGTTTGGTGCATCTCCTTCTCCTCTTCAGGTGTGGATTTCAAACCCAGCTTTATAAATGAGGCCTCCAGGCTTCACCGTCAATCACAGCTCATGCCGGTGTTCCCTGGCTCCTGCAGAGGTCCAGGCTGAGTAAAGCTCCGTGGATTTCCCACCGGCCGACAGCCAGCCGTCTCTGACAATAAGCCGCTAAATGGAACGGTGACGTTTCACCGCGTGGATCCGCGTGCTGCGCTGCTGTAATGGAGTACGGTGAACATGCACGGGTCTGTCAGTGTTGGCAGGGAGACGGGCTGAACTGTCTGAACAGGCTGAACACTCTTTGGTTCTTGGTCGACTGAACCCCGGCACAGTTTGCACTCCTCCGTTTTGTCAAATGTCGTATTTTGACAATGTGAAGGATGGAAACAAAGAGGCATCAAAGAGGAGAAGAGAGGAGAGAAAGCAGAGCTGATCCACGTGCAGACAGTTAGAGAACGACGCCGGAGCCTCTGCCCTTATTTCCCACAATGCTTCATGGCAGCCCGTGGGCAGTTGACGGCGTAAACTGGAGATGAACTCCCTCTACAGGAGCTGTTATAGATACCTCCCTTACAGCCAGATAGACTTGTGCATTTCAACTCTGCACCTCAGAGCTTTAAAACCAGGAAGCCTTGGATAATATTGATGTCTCACAATGCACGCCTGGCTCCCAGCCAAAAGAGAAGAGGAGGGAAAGATCAGACAGGAAGACGGGAGAGAGGAGAGGAGAGGAGAGAACAAACAGTGTGAATAGAAGGAGAGACGGGGGGTGTGCGAGGTGAGGGCCCGGTGTAATGTGGGTGCTGCCATATTGCCTCCTCAGGGGAAGAAGCGTCCTGGAAGAGGCGAAGAAGAGTCTGGAGACTTATCAGCTGTTTCTTATAAATGAGAGGATTAATGGGGCTGAGAGAGCAGGACTTTATCTGGGCAGAGTGTTGATAAGAGCAGAGGAAGAGGAGGAGGAGGAGGAACAGGGGCTGAGCATGGGGGTGTGTGTGTTAGGAGGAGAGAGAGTGTGTGTGTGTGTGTGTGTGTGAAGTCACAGTAAGAGTCATGGCCACACATCTATTGAATGTTTTTACACCCTCCACTCTTCTCTGTTTGCGTCTGGGAAAGACTCGTCACAGGCAGAGAAGTGGAAAGGTTTCAGGTGAGACGGAGGGAAACGTGCGGACAGAGAAAGGAGCGAGAGAGAGAGAGAGAGAGAGAGAGAGAGAGAGAGAGAGCAGCTAGGAACCAAATGACACAGAAGCCCCGGGAATGGATCTCAAAAGAAAAACCCTATAGCTGTCACTTTCCCTCTCTATCTGGCAGTAACAGGAGAGCAGAGAAACATAAACAAGCTGTGGCTTCTACAGCAAATTGACTTTGGGATCAATGTCATACGGTGTAATGCAGAGATGGCAGCGCTCTAACCTCCAGTGTGTGCATCCAGGATTAATTGAGTCTGCTTGTGTGAATGCTAATGCATTCAAATGAAGGTTCACACGTATCTGAAGTCAGACACAACCGGCGGCGTGAATGCATGTGGACGTGTTATTCCTCTTTAATACCTACAACTGGAAGGGGCAATACCTCCGCCAAGGCTGAGAAGTCCTCCAATTACAGCTGTGTCTCTCATATAATGATATTTAAGAGGCAACACACCAATAAACAGGATCTAATGTTGTTGACAAAATGTATCTGTTATTGTTAAACTGCAACCATTGAAGTTTTAAATTCTCAAATTTGACAGCAAATGATCGCAAAACAGAAAATCTAAAAATATGAATTCTGTCCGGTTTGGTTGATTTGTGATTCTTATGACTTCAGGTTCAAACATTAAGGGTCTACTCTAAACTTTAAAGTGATGCGTTCAGAGCAGAAAGTCACAGTCGGATCATTAAGAACCCCATTTGTCTAAATTTGTGCCGTGTTGCCTTTAAGTCCTCCGGTGTGTACGGTGTGAGTTTTGTTCTCTCTGGCTGCTATCTTTCATCACCTCATGGTGTGTTTAATCTGTCTTAATCTAGTCATTTTCAGAGTGGATTATCCTGTTGACTGAGGGAGAGAGCAGTGTGATTTACACTGAGCCCTGTCAGGATCAGCCGCTGCTCTGCTCCCATTGGGCTCACTCATCATGCCTGTGTGTGTGTGTGTGTGTGTGTGTGTGTGGAGGTAATGCTACTGTGAGTGTGTGTGTGGAATACATGTATTAATGCGTATGTGTGTATTTGGTGCTCATACAAATGCGTCTCCCCTGCGCCTCAGCGTCTCCCTGACCTTGAAAACTCCGGCGAGGAAGAAGAAGCACAGCGTTGACAAGATTGGGCTTTAGCTGTCAACTGAGTCTAATAATGTCTCATCCACGGCCATTTCCTGGCTTTCTATCCTGGTTTCAGCCTGTTGCTATGGCCGTAATCCAGTCAACTTTCCCCATAATGCTGTAATTACAGAGCTTAAGATGCTGCATCCTGCCCCGGGCTGAAGACGCCTCCCTGCTGGACACGTATCCCTTTTCATTAGCTGCTCACATCCACCTCAAGCTTCATCTGATGCCAGGGGTTTACAACGGGGAGTCTCAGGTGGCGTCACCAAATGTCAATACACCAACTGGATGTGGAGGAAGGACTCCAATGGTGTAAGCAAGTAGAAGGTCAGACAGGTGAGTCAAGACTAACAAGCTCTGACTGGCAAAGCAAAGACAGACTTGAACCTTGGACCTATGGCAGGAACGACCATGAGTACAATACTTGTGTTTAATAGCATTAAACACTCTTATCAACTATTTGGCCACTGGATCAAGTTGTGACTACAGGTACAAGGCCTTTGACCGACCATTATGTCCTGAAGGGAGACGAGTAAAGGTTCAAACTTTGATCTAAACCAAACTAAAGCGTTCCCTCAATGGACAAAAGCTACAGCAGACAACAAGATTGAAGTTTGACTGTTTCCTGACGGTGTTAACAGTTAGTTACTTTACACCACAGCAGGAAAACAAGCATGACGACACTCCACAGATAATTATGAGATTGTATGTGAATGTATTAACCCCTTGCTGAACTCTCTCTTTCTCTCTCTCGCTCTCTCGCCTTCCTCTCCATTAATCCCGCCCTCCTCTCTCCTCTCCTGTTCATGGGTATCACGCTCCTCTTCCACATGACCGCTCCACTGTAGGACTGTGATGAGCTGCAGAAGGACGTGCACAGTGATTCAGTCACACACTTGTATAAGTTGCTGAGCGGCACTTGGGTTGTGAGACACTGAAGCACACACACACTTCACCTCAGCAGTCCTCCACTGTGCCCAAGCAGCCCACTCAACCACCAGATTCAATATATTATTCTCTCAATTGGTGCTATTGAGTTTCCCATGCCGCTCCTAAATGAGTTAGTCCTCAGAGAGAGAGCGTGTGTGTGTGTGAGTGTGTGTGGGGGGGATGAGGGCCAGGCCGTCCTGGAATTGCATTTTTGCAGCTCTACCATCTACTTCCCTCAATCTAGTCCACGGTTCATTACGGACCACATTTCCCAGAGTGCACCACTGTGTGCCCTCTGATGAATCACTCCTGCTCGCTGTGACATCAGGAGCCTGCCCATCAGGATCTAACAGGGCTTAGATTATTACACATCTGGATAGAGGAGGAAAATAGTGGCGGTGGTGTGGCGGGGAAGGGGGAGGGGCATCAAGAGGTGGGGTCAAAACAAATCCCCTCCTTTTCCTCCCCTCTTCTCTTTGTTGTTGGCCAGCATCTCACTGTTTAAAGAACTCCCAGTCTCCCTCTCCCAACAGTGGGCGGCTCAATACTAATAAAGGCCTAATTTACTGGGCCGAGGCTGTGACTGATAGCTCTCTCAAGGCTCTATCGATCAGCCCTCCTCTGGTCTGAGCGAGCGTCTTTTGTTAGGGCCAGCCACTTCCTTCCCCCTTGTCTCTTTACATAAGCGTTCCCTCACTGACGAACACCAACGCTAGCAGAATGGATTAGAGCGAGGCCATTGGCATGCTGAGGAGGAGGAGGAGGAAGAGGAGGAGGAGGAGACATCTGGGTCTTCTCTTTAACATGCACGCCGTCACATCTCCACTCTTCTGCAGGTTATCTAAGCTGCTATGTACGCACTTTCTTATGACGCAATGAATCCAAGGTGAAGGCACTAAAGAGAGGCTGTGCTCTGCTTTTGATCTTTCTCCTCTACCCCCTGCTCCTCCACATCAATAATACAATGCTGTTTCTGCTGCTACAATACATGTTTCCTAATGATGCAGGGACTTCAGAAGGAAAGTTAGACTATGATCTTTACTTTCTGTACTTTCTCTTCTCACAAATCAGCAGCAGGGATTTAATTTGTGTTCATCTTCTTGTTGAGACGCTGTAACTTGATCATCTAGAGTTTACTGCATGTAATTTATTCTGTTGACTTGTGTTATTGTGTTGTGTTGTGTTGTTCTCTAAAGAAAAGGCCGGATAAACAAAGTGTATGTAGGTTAAACGCCCCGTGTCCTCCTTTAATCACGCTGCAAACTGCATCTATAGAATAGAACAGGCAGGGATGCAGAGACATTCATATTCATTAGGCCTCTCCTATGTGGAAACACAGGCGTTGTGCTTTAAGAGTTAGACGCATTTATCACTATTGGTTCCTTTGCGGAGGAGCGGCACACACGGACCGACATATTTTCCCGTTTTAATATATCGTTGGCTTTCCAAAATGAGAAAACAGGGAGGCAAGAAATCTGCATCTCAGGTGAGTCAGAGCAGCGAGCCGCCCTGCAGTGACTTCCTGTCCCACTTGGTATTTACATAATTGGGCTTGGTGGAGTGGAAATGCTTTCAAGTGGTCAAGAAAAAGGGGGAAACGCTTCACATAAAAGTTACATTTATATCTGGCGGCGGTCTTGACTGAACTCTGCTGAGACAAGCAAAAAAAAAAGAAAGAAAGTAAAAGTGAGAAATGTCTTTGTTTCAATAAATGGAATCCAACCAATGGGGAGAGGAAGCATCCTGAGGCAGCGCTGTCTCATGAATTATCATAAGGAGTCTATAGTAGGAGAAATGTAAAAATAGGACGGTGTGAAATTCAACCGTGTGTGTGTGTGGAGATGTGGGGGAATAAAGCAACAAGGCGGGGGAAGATGAGGAAGGTTTGTATTGTTCATCATCTTCTTCCTGCTCTGATCAATCCACAGCTTCAACGGCCTCAAACAGGCAGGGAGGAGAGAGAGGAGGCGGTCTGTCAGAGATAGCTGATGGCTGCAGGAGATGTCTGTCATAAATAACAGCACACATGCACAGACGCACACCGACTGTGATGAATTTCACATCAGAGAAATGAAACCCAGACACAAGAGAACTTATCAGCAGCCTGTCTGCTTTAGATACCCATGTGATAAATATCTCAGTGATGTCATGAACTCTGCTGAAGAGCAGGGGAACAAACACACACACACACACGCCGTGTGAGCCAGAGTTCAGATACAGGGAAAGAGCCAGACAGAGGGAGAGAGAGAGAGAGAGAGAGAGAGAGAGAGAGAGAGAGAGAGAGAGAGAGAGAGAGAGCGAGAGAGAGAGAGAGCGAGAGAGCTTGAACCCAGATTGGACACAGACTCGGATCGAGACCCGGACCCGGACCAGATCTAACACCTTCCTTATCTTCGTGTGTGTGTGTGTGTGTGTGTGTGTGTGTGTGTGTGTGATGAAATAATTCATTTACGTTCAAAGGGAAGTGTAATAAAGAAGAGTGAGTGTGACTGTGAACACATTTGATCAGAATCAGTCATGGGACCCTGAGTCTGAGTCTTACAAATCAGGCTCAGCACGGAAACGTAGAGGAGGAGGAGGAGGAGGAGGAGGAGGAGGAGGAGGAGATTCAGAACGTGGGGCCGAAAAAGTAATGGAACTGAAGAGAATCTTTCCTAAATTGAATTTCTTAGGCGTGTGTGTGTGTGTGTGATGATGTATTTATAGACCTCAGATACAGACGGAGAAATGACATCGCCTCTGAGGAAGGAGAGCAATTACAATGCTTCAAACAAATCTGCACTGACCAATCACAGAGCTCGGCTATCTGGGTCAGAATGATGCTCCTTCAACCAGAGGCTATCTGTGGAACCAGAACAGATGAAACAATAATGGCTCTGCTACAGTGTGTGTGTGTGTGTGTATGTGTGTGTGTGTGTGTGTGTGTGTGTGTGTGTGTGTGTCTGTGTGTGTGTGTGTGTGGGTATCTGTGCTCGTCTGCACATCTGTCTGGTTACTGATCAAGGGTATCGGAAATATGAAGAACAAATTAGAAATAAAGTGGTTAAAATATATAAATATAAGACTAAACTACTACATCTGAAGTATTTAGCAGTAAGAATCAATAATCTATAAACTCAGCGGTTGAGTCTTTGTAGTCTCTTAAGCTTAAATGACGACAAATGGAATCCAAAGTTCCCGTAACGTGAATGTCCCTCTGAAGGTCACGGTGACCTTCATTACCTGGACGCACGCTGCTTTGTTAGAGTTATTCTCCATCACGCTGAAATGTTTTGGAGGTATTTTAAGGTCAGTAAACATTCTCATTTAGCTCAAGGCAAAGGCTGCTCATTACCGCTGCTTTCAAAGAGAAGCAGAGAGGCCGGCTGCTCCGCTTCAGACGCAGGGTTAATGATGATCCTGCCCGTTCACACACACATATTTGGTGTGTGACACTAAGAGGATCTAACCAGGCTGAGCTGCAGCATCGCCATAGACCCTGAAAGGAAACGGGCCTGTGGGAGACGTTGAGCAATATGTGTCTGTGTGTGTGTGTGTGTGTGTGTGTGTGTGTAATGGGATGAAACGCAACACGCAAGCAAGAGAAGAGGCAGC
Source organism: Genypterus blacodes (assembly GCF_046128005.1). NCBI lineage: Eukaryota > Metazoa > Chordata > Actinopteri > Ophidiiformes > Ophidiidae > Genypterus > Genypterus blacodes. The sequence continues at coordinate 2,088,270 of NW_027467132.1, read as the reverse complement.
AGCGGTCAAACACGGGTCGGATAACGCAATCTGGAAGAAGTGTTATCTGCGTTTATAGCCGTTATTTAAGTGTGAAGTGCTCAGCTGGACGCTTTGAGCCGCCGCAGTGACGAAGCAACCCAGGAAACAGGAAACCAGCGCTCCTGTGTTGTGACTAACGCTGCCCTACTGTAGCAGCCTACGACCAAGCTGTGATGGAATCAATGTAATGTCCATGGGGTGGGGTGGCCTGGATGTGCTGCACCCATCAGAGTCCTGTCCCTGATGCATGAGGCCGCCCCCCTTGGCCCCCCCGTCCCCCCGCCCCGCCGCTGCTGCTCGCCGCTCGCTTCCCCCCTGCAGACAGTGATGGATCTGATTCATTTCACTGGTGGCCTCCAGTGCTCACTCCCATTGGGCTGGGTGACAGTGGCAAACTGGAGACTCTCCACATTCAGTATGAGAGAGAGAGAGAGAGAGAGAGAGAGAGAGAGAGAGAGAGAGAGAGAGAGAGAGAGAGAGGGAGAGAAAGAGAGAGAGAGAGGGAGAGGGAGAGAGGGAGAGGGAGAGAGAGAGAGGGAGGGAGAGAGAGAGAGAGGGAGGGAGAGAGAGAGAGAGAGGGGGGGAGGGAGGGAGAGTGAGGGAGAGAGAGCGAGAGAGCGAGGGAGAGAGAGAGGGAGAGGGGGGGAGGGGGGGAGAGCGTGGGAGAGAGAGAGAGAGAGAGAGCGAGGGAGAGCGAGGGAGAGAGGGAGAGAGAGAGAGAGAGAGAGAGAGAGCGAGCGAGGGAGAGGCAGACTTTACTGGAATTTGTTGCTTTCCAATTTGCTTTAAAGGTTTTATTTGCTCCCTTTAAATTCCCCCGACCTGACCAAAGCAGCTGGGCTTACATCTCTCTCTCTCTCTCTCTCCATCTCTCCCTCTCTCTCTCTGTCCCTCTCTCTGTACCTTTCCCCTCCTACACACACTCTAAAGCAAACGGTCAAATCATTTCTAAACTTGTGTCTCAGAGCTATCTGCATGTGAGCCTGTCTGTGTCGTCTCCCCCCGTCTGTCTGCCTGCCTGGGAGGGATTATGAGGGAAGACGAGCGACTGGTCCAGACTGATATCACTCTGTGTCCTCTGGGCGTCCCCAGGAGGGACATGTGTCCTCTCTCAAGGAGGAAGAGGAAGAGGAACTGAAAGGGGAAACTCATGAATGTGTGAAGTTAGTCAAAGTGAACCGATCATCTGGGGGAGGAGTTCAATCACTCCAGTCCTTCTATCCAGACTGTTTAAAGTGGATAAACAAAGGAAACGCTGCATTAACCCTTTCAGTCACATCCATCTCAGAAAAAGCCTCGACATTTTACGATTAACTATAAGATTGAGCTGGAATATGTGGCACTTTCTGAGTCTCTGCCCCGGTGAGAGAGAGAGTCTGGACCCCTGGTTGAGCTTAGCCTCCATGTTTGAGCCTCAAGTAAGGGGGGGACATTAAAACAAACATGACAAATAAAAAGAACACGAGCACAGAGCAGCGGGGGACGAGGGCTCTGGTGGTAAAGCAGGAGCTGTGGTTGCATCAGGGCTGGTGGGGGGGCGTGTGTGTGTGTGTGTGTGTGTGTGTGTGTGTGTGGAGGGGGCAGAGGCTCAGCGTGGTTCTCCAAACTGACACACAGCCACAGGACACGAGCTCCAATTAGAGTCATAACAACACTAATCAAATCTGAACTATAACCTCTGGCTGCTGGGTCAATGAATGTGTACGACTGTGTGTGTGTGTGTGTGTGTGTGTGTGTGTGTGTGTGTGTGTGTGTGTGTGTGCTTCATTCACATTCAGCTGAAACAAGCCCCTTGCCAACACTATGAGAAGTTAGTAACAGATCCTTCCTTCCTTCCTCTCTCCGGTGCAGCAGAGAGAATACAGGAAGTGTCAGCGCAGAGGAAGATTAATTCATTTCACTTCCTCTTAAAGATAGCCGGGCCTCGGATTAACTCTGCATCCGAATGCACATTTCATGAGGATGGAATCCTCTTGTTATCAATATTCTGGGCTGTTGCCTCATGACAAATATCCACCTGGCTTTATCTGTCCATCCTACAGTGTTATTCCACCCGCCTGTCAATCATAACTTGAGAAGTGGCGCTTAGATCTCATATCAAGGCCCACTGTGGGCACGAGGGGGGGAGGGGAGGAGGGGAGGAGGGGGGGAGACAGTATCAGCTATCTCACACGGGAAATGGGATTGTTTGAAGATTTGCATGGCCGTGTGGTCGCCTCATAAAGATCTTCCTCTTCCCCCTCCTCCTCCTCCTCCTCTGCTATCTCCCAGCTTCCTAAAACCTATGGTGGATAGATTAGGGGCAATGGCAAGGTGGAGGAAAAGCACTCTCATTTATCATTCAGTGCAGGAGGAAGATAGCCAGCCGGGGCTGTATACACGCACGCTGACACATCCTGTGCCCACATGGCGGGAAGGAGAGCCGCATGAGTTCGCCACGCCGGCTGAATACTAATAATCATATCTAAACAAAGGTCGACCAATTAAACCTGACTCCTGGTTAAGATGCTAATGAGTCCCGGGTGTGTGAGGCGGCGTGGCGTGGCGTGGGAGCGGCGCACCTCGTTGCTTTTGGACACCCGGCGAGCCACGATGAGCTGGATCATCCCCCGCTTGTTTCCCTCCACAGACATGGATTTGCGCAGCGTTTCCATGGCTTCCTGGTTGGTCTTGCCGATCAGCGACTCCCCGTTGACGGCGATGAGTTGGTCGTTGACATGCAGGCGTCCATCCTGCAGACGGGAAAGGGCAGATTTCATGTTTACGTCTCTACAGAACAGATTTGATGCATTAACAGAGATTGAACATAACTGACACTGACATTAGAGCATTTGTATGATTGAATTAGATGTTATTGTTGTTATAACTCCTCACTTCAGCCTGCATGTATCACTCTAAGCTTCTTCTGTTAAAGGAATAATACTGATGTGAACAGATGTGAGACATGATTGAAGGAGTGTGAGCCATAAATAAATGATTTCAGGGGTAAGACGTTGTAGAAAAACACTTTCTAAAGCATAAAGAACATATTTGCATCTAATTAAACTTAAAACTAAACATGTAAAGCTGCTCTTTAGACTCCCACTTAATTATTTACATGTATGACTTCAAGGTTCTGAAACTCCCTCATGGTGTCGTCAAGGTTACAGGAAGAAAATAATTCATTAATGTTAACATGAACTGGCCTTGCTGGCTGCTCCACCGTTGATGATGGATTTGACGAAGATGCCCAAGTCGGCCTGGTCCTCCTTGGACCGGTTCCCCTTGACGCTGACCCCCAGGCCTGCTGAGCCCGAGTCGCTCAGGGGGATCTCAAAGGTCATGAACTCCCGCGAACCGTCGGGGGTTAACACCATGTCGTCCTCGTCTGGCTGCTGGGACAGAGGGACAGAGGGGAGACGGACATGTCTCACTGAAACGGGTCCTCTTTGTATCATTCATTACTTTAGTTTGAGTTTGAATCCCAACACAAGATATTTATTAAAGGAACAAATTCACTTTAACTTAAACTTTAGCCAAAGAAAAACAAAGATAACCAAAAAATACAGATAACAGCACGACGGAGCAAAACACTGAGAGAAGAGCAGCGACTGTGAATGACAAGAAAATGGAAGGCAAGCAGGAGACAAGATAAAGAGGCAGAAGATGAAGGGAGCAGGAGGAGGAGGAGAAGAAGAAGGCAGGACGTCACATCTCTCAGGCCTGTCAGTGTGGATTGCCTGTGCCGTCTACCTGAGCGTTGATAATTCCTTTTCCACAGCCATGAGCTCAGTGGGGACAGCAGAAGAGTTGGAAAGTGCCAGGTAGCAATTTGGAGCTCAAACCGAGGCTTTTCTTTGAACAAAAGCCCTCGCTAAAGGGTAATTTGTGCCACGTTAAGAACCTGACCCCCTCTTCCCTGCGTGACTCCGGGGCCTTTTGTTGGAAATTACAGAAGCATTTTGTCTCAGGTCATTACTGCAGATCATCATGCATGATACACAGAAGAATGGTTCGTTTCAGCTGCCAGGGAGACGTCAGAGGCTGTTGTTGAGTGTCTGACACCCAGACGGATCAATTCAGCTGGAAAATCGTCCATCAAACAACCACTCCAGACTCCTTTACAACTATTTACACCGGATTCTAACAGAAAATCTGTAAAAAATGACCCAAAACAACCATTTGTGTCCGGACAGGTTGGAGTTGATGCCTTGCTCAAGAGCGACAGTGGTTGCCATACACTTGTACACGTATTCAGATACATTTAGAGACTTAGAGAGGTGAGTGTGAGCCTGTGTGATCCGCCCTGTGAGTGGTCAGACTCTACTGTATGAGCTGGAGCCACGTGCAGTCATCGCCATGGCAGCCAACTTCGCACGAAACCGTACCGGGCGGTGAGCGAGCGCAATCAACCTCTGAAACCTGCCGCAAGACCTCTTTAAATAGACTCACATCAATGCACACGCACACACACACACACACACACACACAGCCAGATGGATAGCAGCCAGGTGTGTGTCCTTCACAGCTGCTTGGATAAAGGGAGAGTGAAGCAGAGGGAAGGAAGGGAAGGCTGGAGCATAAGGTGTGTGTGTGTGTGTGTGTGTGTGTGTGTGTGTGTGTGTGTGTGTGTGTGTGTGTGTGTGTGTGTGTGTTGTGAGTTATTAGGATGCACCGGTGCGTTCAGGTGCAGGCTCCTTTCAACACCCTCTGACTGAGCCCCTATTCTCCATGGCGACCCTCCCGTCGGCCCCCTTTTCTCTCTAAACGTCCCTACACCTGTCCGCACCAACCTGCCAAACCCCGGCTTTGTCACCGACCGGAACGCCGTGCAGATTCAGATCGCCGGAATCCATTTAATCACGCCGCGTTTCAACACCAGAAATCAGCCGCTCTTGTCAGGAAATGACCCTTTGCTCTCCCTCAGACAGCTGAGGGAAGCGGATAGGGGAGAGAGAGAGAGAGAGAGAAGCATCAGAAACGCTCACCTTCTCTCTTGTTTGGAGCTTGAAACTGTTTCTTCTTCTTCTTCTATAGGGGGAATGGCATCTTAACTCAACTATGTGTGTGTGTGTGTGTGTGTGTGTGTGTTATCACCCGGCTGTACTGTTTCCAACACAGGCCCCCATGGCAACAACGCAACAAAGCGCTTCCACGCTTTAAAGAACACACTTGAATGAGCGGCCTTGTGTGTTATTGGCAGGGTCGGGCTACAATGAAGAGGTTCTGTGAGAATAATGTGAGTTATGGCTGCTCTGAGCCCGGCAGAAGAAGATAATATGATGAAAACATTACACTGGGTGGAGTGGAGTGTGTGTGTGCGTGTGTGTGTGTGTGTGTAAGTGTGCGCGCGCCTTCCAAAATGATGACAGAATAACCCCCCACTCAGAGCCGTGTTCCGGGAATAGCGGGGCCAAGGCAGAGAATGAGAGAGCCGTGTAACATTTTCATCAGACAGGAACAAGTGCCGTTAGCCAAGAATGAGTTTGTCAGGCAGCTTGACAGGCCTCGCCGCCGCCGCCGCACAGCGCCGCCGCCGCTGCCCGAGCTCAGGCAGGGCTGGATGCAACCGCCGCTCGCTAAACGGGGGAGAAAGAATCAGCTCATTGTTCCTCCCGGCTCAGGCCTCGCATGTGTGTGTGTGTGTGTGTGTGTGTGTGTGTGTGTGTGTGTGTGGGCGCACCTGGAACGGGCTTGCACACAAAAGGTAGGAAGAATAGATGAGCTGATGCAAGAGCGATGAAGAGGTTACACGCTCAGACGGACGCCGGCTGCATTTACAGCGTCGACAAAGTTAAGATTTTTCATTTTGCACTTGATGGATTTGCAGTGTGAGCGTGTTAACTTGATCCAGACGCTCTCACATGACCGCACTCATAAATCTGTGTGTTTCTATCCATGTGCCACTCTTTGTCTTGTTTCATGTCACAGGATGCGACACTATTCTTCATATTAATGCCGGTTTTGCTCAGGTTCTCCTCTCTTTCTCACAGGAAGTCAGAAATCCAAACTATCACCTGAACAACAGTGTGAACAAACTGTTAGGGAAAATAATTTACACTTATTATGGCTTGTTGAATCTCTTCCTCACCTTCACTCGCTGCTAAACGGGAGACAAACTATCGAGCCAAACTGTGAAAAGGCTCCGTCTTACACATTTAATGATACGTTTTTGTAAATTAGGACTGATTGACGTCTGCAACAAACTGAAAGTGAAGCACAGAGTTCAGTTAAAGACACGGGCAGGCAAAGAGAGGAGAGGAAACCGCGGCTCCTGACTCTTAACCGGCTTAATAGGCATTTTGCTAAACTTGCCACATGCTAACGAGACAAGTGTGTGAGATGCATGCATGCATATATGTATGTGTGTGTGTGTGTGTGTGTGTGTGTGTGTGTGAGAGTGTATTAGAGGAACAGAGCCAGAGAAAGACTGAGATGCAGAAGAGGAAAAAGGGGAAAACAAAAGGAAGAGAGAGCAAATGAATCACAATTACTTCAATTCACACATAACACTGAGTTCTCTGCACATCACTGCCTAAAACAATTAACACAGCTGGAAACTTCTTCCCAATTTGGTGACATAAAGGTCATTGGAAATGAATTTACAGGGGCTAAAAGAAATCAGCCATGGGTGTAATTGCAAAAGTGCTGCATGCTTGATAAGTATTGTGACACAAATTTCTTTTGGCTGTGTTTCTACTCACCAACAATTTCTAACAAAGAGGCGTAATATTAAACACCGCTAAGCCCAAATACAAATCCAGCCCCTCTCTCTCTCTCTCTCTCTCTCAGGTACGCTGAGGGGAGGAGAGCTTAGAGAGCGCTCAGAGGCATGAAGGCGGCCCTGCATGCACGCCTCAGTGTGTCCCTATGAGAGAGAAGAGGCCAAGACCCACAAACACACAATGCACAAACTGAGTCATACATCTGTCTTTATCTGTACAAATCTTTAATATGACATCATTTACTCACTAAATAAGGACTTGTTGAATTCAAATGGAGACGGTGGCTGCAACGACTCGGTCTAACTTGATGAGGAAAGGCTTGATTGGCACAGAAACTCACTTAAATGTGTTTTTCTGTTGAAAAATCCAAAAGTTAGATTTTCCAGTAGAAGGTGTGAGGGCAGGAGGTTAACCTGCTCATGTAAACAGTACAGAATTGGGACTGAAAAGGTTCTAGAATGAACAACGAACAACAACAAAGCGTTATATTGAGTCTAATAAGTGAGCGACTGAGCTTAAGTGGATGCAGTTTGGGCACGAAGTGTAAACAGTGAAGAGTGTGGAGCCTAACTGCTACACAGCGTTCACGCAGCAGATGAACTCTAATTTATGCATCAATATATTTTCCGTCTTTACATGAGAGCGACTGCCTTGTCATGAATTATGAGTCAAATTACTGCACGGAGTTACGCCTGTCACTCATCAATTCATGGGCTCACTCACTGGAACTACAGAGACAAACTCTCACACACACACATCATCATCATCATCATCATCCATTTCATTTTACACTCCAGAATGTCACGCCCGGGCAAAGTCGTTCAATCAGAGAGGAGAACTTCTCCAAGTGAGGAGCTTCAGTTTGAACTTTAGCGCCAAGGTCATGAAGACACGCCCCCTCCTGATGACCTCATCCTGACCACTGACCCATCAGCCACAGCCACAAAAACACAATCCTACCCCCGTATCATCCGAAACAAGACGTCTCTGTACACAATTAAGTAATCAGCCATTCCATCTCATCAAAGACATCAGAGCTGGAAGGTGGCTTCTTTCTCTTTTTTTAAAGTGTGTTTGGCAACGGCGAGTGTTTGCGAGGGAGTTTCAGCAGAATCGAAGCGTTGATGCACATCATGGAGCAGATGCCTCTCATTTCAAGGTAATGGTGGATAAAAAACGCTTTGCTATGTCCAACTGCACACACACAACACACACACACACACACACGCACTTCAATCCATTCTAGAAACAGACGCTGAATCCCCTTTGGGAGAGTAACTGTGTCGCCATAAGTGGCCTTTAACTACCTTGTTTATCAGCATAGCACAATGCTGCGGTGCTCCCTCCCCTTCTCTGCACTGACAGCAAGCATAATTATAGGAACAGCTGCTGAAAAGTGCTAAACGAAAACAGGTGGCGTTGACGAGACGCGCTTGGAAATCGTTAACCAGGCTGGCGCTGTCTTCCACCACGCTTGGCGGCATTAGCTTTAATTATGACAGAGCATGTTTCCCAACTCTGCACTTTGATCAGAAAAGGCCTCACTATAGGAGCCAGGTTCATCATTCAGGAAGGAAAGGAAGGAAGGCGTGAGCGATGGAAGGGAGGGAGGGAGGGAGGAGTGGGCAAGGGGAACGGGAAGAGGAAGTGGAACGTACAGTATGCGCGTGTTCGCCGCTGAACTTTAGGAAAGCTTTCAGGAGACATTATGGATGAAGTGTTCCCACATGCAGGATGTTTTTCTGTTGCTTTCTTCTTGTTATACCCGGCGCTATAGCAACAACAGAGCCGTACTTTGACCATTTCACCGTGCCGTGTTATTTCAGAAACGTTTAAGGTATGAAATAGAGGAGGAAGTGACCGGTAAGAGGCTTCCACCGCTGCCTTGTCGTCTCTACTTCCCCCTCAAAGTGTTCTGAAAAGCCTTTTAGATGTCCGCTCTGATTGCAGAGCTGGGAAAGCATTTCTCCTCCACCTTTTACCGACCGAGGCCAATTATTGTAATTCAACTGCATCTGAATCCAGACTGTATTTTCAGGAGCGATCCAGAGACGTGGGGTCAGCTATTTGTAGCGCCGGAGCAATTTGCTGATTACATCTAATTATATTGTTACAGCTGCTCCTGTTTTTAAGGTAAATCACAAAGTAAAGTCTGGGAATTCATTACGGAAGAAGTGCGAATACGGGCAGAAAGCACCTTAAATTATCACCTCCGCCATTAAGCAATGACATCGGAGCTTGTTTGCCAAGTTTGGACTTCAGTAAAATGTCTGGGCTCGTGAATCTGCCATCTTTTGAAAGACGGACAAGAGCAAATTCAATCTTATGGCCTTTATTAGTGATGTTGCCACGCATTACATCACTCTGCTGCTGAGGCAAACAGCGTTACTCTGAGGAATATCTAATTATATTAACACCAAAGATGTAATTCCTCGGCTACAAGATGGCTTCAGGGCAGAAACACAACGCAGCAGCAACACCAAGAGTATTGATAATCTGGTCTAAACGCTGCGGCTGTTAAACTATTAAACGCTAATTATACTGTTTGCATAAGTGGGGATAAGAAGGCTGTGGACTTTGAAAGGTAAAATACACAAACAGGAAGTTGTTTAGATCATTTGTGTGTCTCTCTGGACTCAATCACACACTCGGGCCTTCTGCTAGACTGGAATGAAGTTTTCAAACTCAGAGAACAAAGTTGAATCCTTCATTTGGAAGTAAAAGGAGAGAAGGAGGAAGAGTGAGCGGCTCTGACAAACACTCTGAAACATTTAGCTGCCTCAGAAAAAGGTAATTGTGTTTTGTTTGTCTGGTATCAATTCATTTCTGCCCGGACCGTCGGGGTAAATGGATCTACGCCGCCAGGAAATCAATACAGAGCTGCATCTTTACCTTTAATACAGCCGAGGCATGAAGACGACGGCGAGGAGAACGAACCTCAGCCCCGCAGCAGGCAACGCAACAAAAGCCTGCTTTGTACTGCCGCCGCCGCCGCCGCCGCCGTGTGAGCAACAGGATAAACAAGAGATATCATCTGCAGTGAATAATTATGCGTTGAGTTCATTCACTGGACTTGGAAGAGAAACAATAGGCTCCTTGTTTGATACCACAGCCGTCCCACTGCTTTGACTTCTACTTAATCATTCGCTGGAACCTTTAGTGGAGGAAACTACAGCCGTCCAATCAAACAATCAATCGGAGCTGGGTTTGATTGCTTCATATTACAGTTTGACGGCAGGATACAGTATTGGGTTATAAGGGAGGGGTCTTTGTCGAGAGCGGGCCGCTGGCACGTAAAAAGAAGACCATTAGGGCGGCGTTTGTCTCACACACACACACACACACACACACACACACACACACACACACACACACACACACACACACACACACACACACACACACACGCACACACAGGCACACACACACACTCTGTCCCCGGCATTCACACGAGCCATAAATCTGCCTGTCACATTAATCAAGGGTCTGGAATTAATTGCGCAATTAAGATTCTCATTGCTTGGCAGATATAGCTACTAATGGATCAGGGAGGAGTGTGATATGATCATAGAGAGGGGGTTTTAATGTACTGCTTAATTGCTCTTATGTGGTCCTCGCCGTTACAATGGAGGCTCCAGCCGGGCCGTTCGCTCACAAACGTCCCCGAGTTCTATCAGAGCTAAGGAATACTGTTTCATGAGGTCAGGGGATGATGTAAGGGCGAGCGAGGAGAGAGAGTTATGACGCTGAGACGTGTGTGTGACTCATTAAGCCCACTGTGACCCCCTTCAGTCCAGAGGCTCTCATGGTTCCTGTGGTATCTTCTCACCTGTCCCTCAGTCGTTCCACCATCGCAGGGTTTTATGGAAATTTGACATATGTGTGTGTGTTTCTCTGTCTCTCCCTGTCTCTCTTACCCGTTGCCTGGATACACAGTACATCCATCCTTCTCCCTGTATCCAGTAGTGTAGATATGAGGACCAACAGAACCTTCAGACTCTCCCTGAAGTCTCCCCGTCTCATCTTATTTACATTCTGACCATTGAGTGGCAGCGCTCCGTCTCTATTCCCATGATTCCCTCTGACACACTGTTCGTCAGCCCTGAGTCTTTACTTACAGACGAAGCTGTCAAGATCAAGAACAGAGAGCAGCAGAGCCACTTTGTTCAGAACCGCCAGGGTTTGACTTCAGCCCTTTATCTCTCTAATGATCTCTCCACCTCTCCTCTTCTTCTTCTTCTTCCTCTTCCATGGAGTGCATCTTATAATCCCCTTCAGACGCCACAAACACAAACGAGCTCCAAAAGCATTCGACTACTAATCAGACACAAACATGATAGAAACATTAGGAGTGTTGAGGTTTGAAGGAAGGAGACGGATCCACAGACTGATCCATGGTGACGAGTCCACAGCCCGCTAAAGGTTATGTGATGGAACACACTGTACCTGTCTGAAAACATCTATTGATATCCTTAATGAAGCGAGAGGAGGATAAGAGAGAGGAGAGGAAGGGTAATCAGATGGACGCAGACGGGAGAGATGATTGAGGCGACGCCCCTCTCTCTCTCCTCGCCCAATACAAATGTATTGAAAGCTATTGAGCGCTGCGGCTGTACGGCTCCTGAAAGAAAGCGTGTCAGGATCCAGCCGGGGGGAGGGAACGGAGGGAGCAACGCAAACACGGGAGCAGGGAGGAGAAATGAATTCCTCTGGGGTGTGTGTGTGTGTTTGTGTGTGTGTGCATTACGCCCTGGCACACAATAAAACGTCAAAACAAAGGCGGACGTGGAGGGATTTTCAGCACTGACATTAAACATCGGCAGGCAAATGTCAACTAAACAAAGAAGCAGCTCCTCTCTGTTTTCATTTAGAGCGGCGGATCTCCTGCCACTGTGCTCGCCTGTGTTGTTTGTCGAAGGCTATACTTCTTAAATGAATGACAGCCTGTCAAGGCTATCTGCATGTATCCCAGTGTGTGTGTGTTTGTGTGTGTGTGTGTGTGTGTGTGTGTCCCAACACTGCAACCTGAGCTATATTTGCACACAAATTCGCTCACTCATCTAAAGTGTGTGACAGAGGAGGCAATTATCAGCCACGCTTTCCCTCCATGCTTTATTTGTAATAAATGTCACCAACAGAGCCCGGGGCTCCAGAACAGGGCTTTATAAAAATACTTAGTATGGGTTATTCAGAGTCCTGAACGCCCTGCTGAGGCCGGGGAGTGTGTGGAACGAGGAGGGAGGGAGGGCGAGAGAGACAGAGCAAGGGAGAGAGTGAGGGAGAGAGAGAGGGAGAGAGAGAGAGAGAGAGAGAGAGAGAGAGAGAGAGAGAGAAAACAGAAAGTAGCAATGATAATTTGCCCGTGAAAATAATGAGCAGCCTCTTGTTGAAGCTGGTGAAGGGAGGAAAAGAGAGAGAGAGCCGGTTTGACTTCTGTGTTTCCTGTTTTCTAATCGGGTCGTGCCTGAGGAGCTTAGAGAGCACGACTATCACATCTGCACATCGCCCCGCTGACGAGTCGACAGGTCGGTGACAGACGCGTGTTTCTTTAACGCGCCGCATTCCACGCGCCGCATCTCTCCACCTTCAATGTGAGCAGCAAGGTGACATGTACGCTAACCTGAAGGTCACAGGCTCTACAGCAGACACACTGTCCAGTCACAGACACACACCTCACACACTGGACTCAGGTCTGAGCTCACAAAGCAAACTCCTTCTTACACTGTAAAGCTGGGATGAACAGAATAGATACAGATGTCTGGGAGATGTCTATAGTTTCTACCACATTAGAGGATAAAATGTGTCTAAGAGCCCTGAGTGCAGGTCTGACAGGCTCCTATGGTGGGGTTAACAGCCCGGGTGTCAGGCTGAGTCTTATGGCGAGTGCTGAGGTGCCTTCAGGGCCCTCTGGTCTGCCAAGGTGCTGCGGCGCCCGAGCCTGCTGTCAGGGCGGCTGAACGTGGGCAGGACGAGGGCGGCGGCCTCGCCATCTGCTGCACGACAGGCAAAGTCACCCCGTATATATATATGTGTGTGTGTGTGTGTGTGTGTGTGTGTGTGTGTGTGTGTGTGTGTGTGTGTGTGTGTGTGTGTCACCGATGTGTCATAGGTGGGTGGGACGTCTGCATGTCAGCGTGTGTGTGTCTGAATATGTTTGAGCAGGTGTGTGTGTATGTGTGAGTGGGAGTGTGTGCCTTTAAACTGCATGTAAACAAAAAACAGACATGTGATCTTTAGAGATTCTTATTTCTCCACTCACCACTTCTCTGGGCAGCAGGGAATCCTCTTGGCGGAGCACCAGCAGGTTGACAGAGCCGCCCATGGGTGTGGCTCGCAGGAGAGCAACCACTTCTTCCTGCGTTTTGCCGTTCAGGTCCACGCCGCTAACCTACAGACACACACACACACACGCAGAGAGAGAAACATGAGGCCCATTCTGAGGTAAAGCAGATGTAAACACGTGGGCCTCATCTCCATTATGCACTTTAATCTGAGGCACTTTGAGCTGAAATTAAACTTAATTATGTCTCCTTAAATTTAGCAGAGCTGACTTTCATGTCAGAGTGACTGAATGATCAAAATATTGTTCCTCGGCGAGTCAAAGCCGGAGCTCTGCGTGCGAGCGAGCGGGAGAGAGCGAGCGCTGCCTGTTTGACTCCTTGCAACAAACGCTGTGTAAGATTGGATTTGGAACAAGGACGTGTCAGCAACAGAGTCATTATGCTCACAAAGAACCTGCCTGCTCACAAAACACACATTTGCTGAACGCTACAGAACAGAAATTATGAAGAAGAAGAAGGAGCAGAAGAAGTGGAGCCCCCACCTCCTGCAGCTGATCGCCGGCTTTCAAGCGGCCATCTTGTATGGCGGCTCCTCGAGGGAGGATGTTCTTGACGTAGATGGGAGCGCTGCCACCGATGGGGACGTCTCTGGATGTGATGCTGAAGCCCAGACCCTCTGGACCTGCGAGGAAGCACAAGCTCAGGCTTCTCTTCTTTGTTCAATCAGAGGTCATTATGCCTTGCTCAAGGGTTCAGGTTCTTTCTAGGAATCCTGCCAGCAACATATATAATAACAAACACTTACAGCTTATGAATCAGGTTTAAAATCAGATCTGATCTTTACTCTGAGTCTAAGAACGAAGCTCCTGTTTATGATCTGCTGCTTCTACATGAGGAACCAGGATGTAAGGATCACATTATGGTTTCTGAGCCTCCTATAGTGAAGACAAGCACACTTTCTTCCATTCAGATGTTTCCATTGGTTTACCATGAGGGCGCGGCTCACTGGTCTGTAGAACCTTAAAGACTAATCTAAATATAGACACACTTCTATGGAGTGTGTATGGTGAACGATGTGTGAGTGGACTGGGAAGCCACACTGGACTTTAGGGTCAGATTAAAGAGCAGTTAGAGACCAGAATAGGTTTAGAGAAATGAAGGAGATGTATGGTTTGCAGAGTGCGTCAACAAATCCAACAGATCAATCAAACAGACTGTTATGATCAAGTGCAGGACTGATCATCTGGTTAACAAACAGAAGTACTGCAGCTGTGTTTGAGTGGCAGCAGCATGTGTGACCTTCAGATCACATCTGGGTCAAAGCTGATGTGTGACTGACTGACTAAGTGACTAAGTGACAGCTGGCATTGAGTCATGACATCATTCCGTGCAGAATTGCCTTCATTTGTGCGTTTGTACAGTTAAATGTCCTCTGCCGCACACAGGGAGAAGCACCTGTTCGTCTGTGTGAGTCCAGATTGAGCTTCTCTCTCTCTTTACATTTCAATTCAATACATACAATCTATCTGCCATGAATAATAGAATCAAATAAAGGCTGTGACTCTGCCCCGTGTTTTGTTTTGAGCGTCTGACTGAGGGAAGACTTTGTGTAGCAGCAGCAGCTGTGTAGCAGAGCTGCGTTCAGGCTTTAAGCCTGACCTTTAAGCTTCATTAAATGAATATGAATTGCCGGTCTAGAGGAAGTAGGCAAATACAATAACGGATAAATAAAAGCATCTCAGGCTCGACCTTTACTGCTGACCAGAGCCCAGTTTGAGGAATAAAAGCAATGAGAAAGCTTTTTTTTCCCAAATGTCAGCTGGGGGAAATGTTCAACCAAAGCAATCGTGCTTGTCCAGTTATTATGTGACTGAATATTTAAAACCTCTAAAGCCCCGCGACATCACAAAGCCAGGTGAGTCAGGAATGACGACCTCGCCCTCAGGGTCTCTGTCAGTTGGGGGGGTTTATCTGACCGCGACGGTGATTACGATTCCTGTAAAGATGGCTGCTCGTCTCACAGAGCCGCCTGCTTCATCATGACCTACTTTCCTCAGCGTCTCAGTCTGTCAAACTGTCTGGATGACTGACTGTGTGTTGCGCTGAGGGGGAAGCGTGAGCGGCACTTCTTCATGTGGCTTTTGCACACACACACACACGTGAAGGTGACAAAGAGCTTTGCTTATGACGCCAAAAGAGTCAAAGCGTCGAGGAGAGAGAGAACGCTGTCGCCGCAGCGTCGCCCCGTCAATGCTGCATGGCAACGGCAGACAGAAATAGCAGCCGTCATTTCTATAGAAGTGTAAGTCGGCGTGAATGCTACAAGGCTGCGTACACACACACACACACACACGTCAGGATGAGAGCCAGCCGCCTTTCTAATCACTCCTCTGCTCCACGGAGCTGCAATGTGAGTGAGAGACGGACAATAACATAACTGGTGTTAGTCTACAGAAGAGAGAGAGAACGCTGAGGTCTGTAATCAGGACAATCAGGAGAGATCCTGGTGGGCTGGGTCTGTTTCAGGGCCGTGTACGACTGATTACTGTGGATGGACAAGCAATACGTACACACACACACACACACGGGCTGTCTGTGTCTCTATGCCATGTGTGAGGGTGAGGGAGAGAGAGAGAGAGAGTGAGAGAGGTGGTGTGGTGAATGAATGAATTGCATGCGTCTCTCTCTCTCTCTCTCTCTCTCTCTCTCTCTCTCTCTCTCTCTCTCTCTCTCTCTCTCTCTCTCTCTCTCTCTCTCTCTCACCCCTGGCCTGCAATCGGCCTAATGAGCAGCACTCCCTCCCTCCCTCCCCCCTTCTTCCCATCATTAATGTCTCCAACCAGGTTATTAGGTGAATGCCTCTCTAATAGGTCTGCAGTAATTAAACACTGATTCTTTATTTTGGTAGAAGAAGAAGAGAGGTTCCTTTAACAAACACAGAGAGAAGCTGAGGAATATTAAAGTTAAGCTGAATGTGTAACTGCATTAACAGATTAAGGAGCTCTTACTTTATCATGTCAGATCCTGCAGCTCAGTCCGCTGGGCCACTTAGGCCAAGTCTGAACAATTAGAAGGAGTCAACAAGAAAAGGACGCAGGCTGAAGGATGTGGAGAAGTACTTTAGTCGTAATAAAGTCTCGTGGCAATCAGAGCGGCTTCTCCAAATGCATTTCAGAGGAGCGTTACTCTCCCTGCTCTCTGACTTTAGTGCTCGCTTAATTTACAATTCAACACCAATGGCACAATAATTTATCTCCATTTAGAGTTTGCGAGTGGCTTGACGGATGTTTACAGGCAGGAGAAGCCTCGTATGAATCATGAACAATAATCTCTCTCTCTCTCTCTTTCTCCCCCCTCTCTCTCTCCCGCTCTCTCTCACACTCTCTCCCCGTCTCTCTCTCTCTCCCTTTCTCTCTCCCTCTCTCCTTCCCCCTCTCTCTCTCTCACTCTCTTTCTCGCTCTCTCTCTCCCTCCGCCCCTCTCTGTCTCTCCCTCTCCCTTCCCCTCTCTCTCTCACTCTCTCTCCCTTTCTCTCTCCCTCTCTCCCTCCCCATCTCCCTCTCTCTCTCTCCCTCTCCCTTCCCCTCTCTCTTTCTCCCTCCCCCTCTCTCTCTCTCCCCCCCTCTCTCCCCCCCTCTCTCTCCCTCTCTCTCCCTCTCTCTCTTTCTCTCCCCCCCTATCTCTCCCCCCTCTCTCTCTCACAGTGTGACATGTCTGAGTTGTGTTGACCATGACGCAGAGTGTTTAATGAAAATAAATGAAAGTACAAGCATCAGATTCTTGCTGGAGCTCGACCAAAAACTTCCCTGGCCTAGTTTGATTTAAATGAAAACAGGAAGTAGGTGACTTTAGGCGATGTCTGCACTCTGGTGTTGTTTGAGTGAAAAGTCATATTTGATAAACAAATCAAAGCAGAGATGATATTCCATAGAGATCTGTCCTGTTTGTGTTTGTTTCTTTGTTTGTTTGAACCAACAGTGTTTCCATGGTTACGTGTGTCTAACTTTGAATGAAACCATTAAACTGCAGGATTTTAGTGAAAATAATAACAATGAAAAAACACATCTGTACACACTGAGTATTGACAGGAAGCCTAAGAATAGAGGTTGAGTTTGAGTTTGTGGCCCCGGGGCAGAGAGAGAGAAGTGATTCTGCTCACGGCTTCAGAGTTTTAAATAGATAAAGAACCTGCAGCTCCTCATTAGTCCAGAGTTTGGTGTAGTTTCCCGTCTTCTCGGAGGAACAAACATGGCGTCGGCGTGAGGAACGAGCCGGTCGCCCATCTGCTCGCGCCTCACTAACTGGAATCATAGTTGGCGCTACAAAGTGGTTCCCAAATTACAGCTCCGGCACCGGAATAGGTCGCGGTTCATGAAATCCTGGAACAGTTCGTGAACGATTTCCCGAGGTGCAAAATTTGAAAAAAGGCAATCCTAGGAGTTGTTTTTTGAGCGAAATGATCAAATATATTACAGAGGCTAGTGAGTGCATTTGCATTTAGAATGCAGCGCTGCTCTGGCATGCTGCTCTATTCCCTAAAGCTCACAGCTGAAGTTGCCGTGCGAGCGTTCGACAAAACATCTGCTCGCTCCCACCTCAGCGCTGCTTCATTTCAGAAAGAGCTGCTCATCAGCTCACAGCTACAGAGCGGATAGAAGACGGAGCTTGGCAGTTAAGCGGCCGCAGGGTCATCTAACATATACTAAAGCTCTCAAAGCATCAAAGACTCCTACAAGTACACAAGCAGACCGACCTCAGACAACCACTGAATCTGATATCTAAGCCATAAACCAACCACCATAAACTCTATATGTGTCCAGAAGGAGTCTGAGTAGCTTCTGGACCAAAAGGCAAATCAGTCTTCATCAGTTTGATCGTCTCTATGGATCAGAGTCATCTATCTATCTGTGTGTGTCTCTGCTTCTTACCTTTCTGTAGTTGGATGTTGAATCTGTTGCCCTTCTTCTTGAAGTAGGACCCAGAGGAGGGGTTCACGCTGACCCTGCGCTGCAGGGAGGGGGACTGGGCCGAGGCGGTCCTGGAGGCCGAGGGGTGGGGTAAGGTGGCGTAGCGGCGGTTTGTCTCTGGCGTGCTTCCTGACACAGGACCCTGATGGCTGCAGACACAACATCAACATCACACTCAGGGAACCTTATCTTACATCACTGCCTTAATACTCTTATTGCCACGACAACACTAAGGACATGATTGACAGGAAATGGATTCAAACAGGTCCAAAACAGGAAGATGTTTAGAATCAAAGCTGTTATTATAAACTGAGCATGTGAGCATAAATATAAACATCTATCTGAGAGTCAAAGCTTCCAGAGCTCCGTCATTAAACTGGAGTGCAGTTCTCCATTACGCCTCATTAGTCAGTGATAGATCATTACAATGAATCGATTCTGCTCATAGTTTTTCATATCGTGAGCTTTAATTGACAATTTAGCCGCCAGCTCGGCACATTTCAGCAATCACGTATCAATCACATCCTGGGGACAGACGCCTACATGACAAACAGCCTGGGTCTGAGGGTCTGAAGGGAGAAAGGATGAGGCTGCTCGCTCCTCTTTCATCGCATAGAGAGAATCCTCAGTCTGGTTACCATAACAAACTGATTGGATGGACAGATGGACAGATGTCTTACTCTCATTTTGTTACTATACCTAATGTCCATATTGAAACCTACTTGTGGTTGAGGCTGAGTTGGGGTCCAGACCAGGGTGGCAGCCCCCCCACCAGGCTGGACCTGTTCCCCATTTGTTGGGAGTCCTGGCTAAAGCGGACCCTGTTGGACTGTGCAGGGCTGAGCTGGTTCTGGCTGGATAACAGCTCGTACTGGCTCTTCATCGAGGCAGGGACAACGTGGAAGAGGATGACTGGGCAACGCATCGCCTGTTTGAAGACGGCCTGGGCTCTGGATGGAGGCAGAGAGAGAGAGAGAGAGAGAGAGAGGGAGAGAGAGGGAGAGAGGGGGGAAATGAATTAGCTTATGAGGCGATAAGAAGTACAGGCGCAGTAATGTCCTATCATAGCGCAGCAGATGTAGGATAACATGAGAGAGTGTGTGTATGTGTGTGTGTGTGTGTGAGGAGGAGATAGAGGAGGTGAGGAGGGCAGCACAGCTCAGCACAGCACAGCTAGGAGAGGACAAAAATTACATTATGTGTAATTACCAACATCAAGACAGATAAGCAGGTCAACGCTGAGTCACAGCTGAGGCCTTCTGTCAGAGTCTCAGCTGTCAGGGGGTGAACTACAGCTTCACAATATGGAAGTGGAGCTATTGTCATATTTTGTATGAGTTAAATGGTAAATGGAAGAAAATAATCCATCCAAACACCCGTGACCTTTAAAATATCATCAAACCAGGAGCAACAGGATGAGCATGAAGAATATGAGTGTATTTGTTTATTAAGGCTGACAACACTAGTGAGGAACTGAAGACCTGTGTGTGTGTGTGTGTGTGTGTGTGTGTGTGTGTGTGTTCTAAACAAATGTTAATATCATGATTGGGATCTAAAAATAATGCCATATGAATTCCTGTCCTGACATTAGAGTGTGTGAGTGTGTGTGTGAGTGTCTGTGAGTGTGTGTGTGTGTGTGTGTGTGTGTGTGTGTGTAGTGTGAGGTGTGGTTAGAGACCACTGGACCCGAGCTGACTAGACAATCAGAACAGAGATGATGAATCATGCATCAGGGAAGCTTTCCAGACAATGAGGTTCCAAAGAAAGCAAACACACACACATACACACACTCCGTTCCTCTCCCACAAAATAAAATAAAATGATAAAAAAAGCCAAAACACACACACACACACACACACACAGGGTCTGAAGTGTGTTTTGGGGCCAAATAAGCTAAGACAAGAGCTCAACATCGTTCCCAGACACAAGAATTGTTTAGTCTGGTTTGCCGGCAGCACTTAGCATATAGATGGGCTGACCGAGAGCGAGACGTGGTGCAGGACGAGGGGGACGAGCGGGAGACGAGGGAGACGGGGGAGACATGCAGGACGAGGGGGACGAGGGGCCACAGGCTCTCTGGATGTCTGGGCTCCAACAAGCAGCTCCTGCTTTCACAGTGCCATTACTTCCACGCTGATTCTATCCAAATGACTTATTGACAGGCACGACGCCGCTTCCGACACAATAGACACGGCTTCATCTGAGTGGTGTCAAAGAGGCGAAGTGCACGTGCCACGCCAAGCCACTTCTCCAGGGAATTGGTCTCTCCCGTCTTTATTCTTATGGTAATTTACAAAAATCACTCACAGGCGCACGCTGAGAGGTGATGACTGAGCACCAGCCTGTGTGTGTGTGTGTGTGTGTACTAATGTTTTCATGCGCACATATACAGTGCCATCACTCCAGTAATCAGCCACCACGCAGGCATGATTGAATAATAAATTACCACATCAATGCATCATTACATTCAGTTAGATTAAGCGGCTCAAAATATTTACCCATGCAAAACAATCCAAGGAGATTAGACTATCACTTTAAATTGTCACTCTGTGCGGCGCTGCACAATCAGACTGAGGGGGAGAGAGGGAGGGAGAGAGGGAGGGAGGGAGGGAGAGGGGGAGGGGGAGGGAGAGAGAGAGTGAGTGAGAGAGAGGGAGAGAGAGTGAGAATGAGAGTGAGTGAGTGAGTAAGAGAGAGAGAGAGAGAGCTTGGCAGAGAGTGAGTGAGAGAGAGAGAGCGAGTGAGTGAGTGAGTGAGTGAGTGAGTGGAGATAGAGAGGCAGCGAGAGAGAGACAGATACAGCGGGAGAGTGGGAGAGTGAGTGACAGAGCGAGAGAGAGTAAGAGAGTGAGTGAGAGGGACCGAGAGAGAGACACAGAAGTAGAGACAGAGAGAGAGAGTGAGTGAGTGAGAGAGAAAGAGAGACAGAGAGAGAGAGAGAGAGAGAGAGAAATCAGAGGAAGTTTTGTCCTTTGCTCATTTTCAAACAGAATCCCAAACATTATGCAGGAGGAAGGAAAGGAGGCCACTAAATATCACTTCCTCCTGGATTTGATTTGTAAGCCTCTTTCACAGCAGAAGAGGTTTGGGATTTTATTCTTAATTAAATGGCAACACTGCAAAAAAATCCAATACTTAAGTGATGGACTCATTAGCATATAAACCTGATAGTCTGCTGCTGTACGAGGACAGCTTTGGTTTTCTGTCAGGGAGGGTTAGGAAGTTTTCTGAGGTTCCTTCCTGTAGGAAAACTTAAGGTGGGAGGAGTCAGGCTGGACTTTGGAACGCAAGAGGGGTTCAAAATGTGGTACAGGACTCTGCTGCGTCCTCTGGTTGGTCAGAATATGGGTAGCAGACGATGACTTTTCCTTTCTCCAGATTCCAACCAATCACAGCCTGACACACACGTTCTTGATGATAATGAGTGTGAGTGAGTGTGTGTATGTAAAGGGACATTAGGATCAAAGACATTCAGTTACCCGGCGTCGTTTGAAAGAAAGTAATTGAAGTAGGAAGTGTGATAGCTAAGAGGAGACCAAAGGGAAGCAGCCATTCAAACAGGTCCACATGAGAACAGTGTGTAAGGCTAATTGGACAGCTTACTGTTCGAAGCGCAGGTTGCGGATGTCGTCCTTATTAATTTTGACGATGCAGTCGTTCTCCTGGAAGAGTCGCTCCTGCTCTGCTTTCCCTCCGCGTTCCAGCCGGTTCACCATCAAGCCCAGAGTCCTGGAGACGGTCACATCGTCACGTTAAAGCAAAGAGAGATACGCCGGAGAACAAACACAAACAAAGCCATTCTTACATTTCTAACTTCCCCCTTAGATTGAGAATAGAAAACTTTTCCACAAACAGCTTAAATGTCACATTAGTTCCACTTTGTTGTACTGAACATCTCCTGAACTTCTGTGATGAAGGAGCAGAGTGTGTGTAGCCTGGAGAAACATCTGGCCGCTGAGGTTTGGAGCCTCAGTCCATCTCTCAGTTCTCCTGCTGAGCTCATCCAGACCAGCAGCTACAATCATCTCACTGCTGCAGCTTCAGACGAGAGCGGGCAGGGATGTAACAAACACCTGAAGCAGCTCTATGGCAATGCCATCTCAGCAATCCACCTTAACAAAAGACAACCTTTACCTTCTTATACCCCCCCCTTCCCTCAAATCCAAACCTCAGACGGGTCCCTGCAGGTTTGAAAGGAGGCCTGGAGGAGAACAGATCTGATGAGAGCTCACGCAGCAGAACTACAAACTCCATCACTGAGGCACCAGACGCCTGAGGAGGTTTGGCGTCGGAAAGTTTGGAGGGATTTCTTTAAATAAAAAAATAATGATGAAACGTTTATGAAAGCAAAACGGGATAAAAGAAGTCGCGTGAAGATGTACAGGATGTGGGGTAAAGCTGCGTCTGTACGTCCTCTTGATGGATCCTGACTCGAAGACACACACACACACACTCACACACACACACACTCTCTCTAAAGGCCCCAGCAGCATGGTGGGGTCAGCCTAAGTGTGTTGGACAGAGAGTAATTGTGGTCGGTGTGGAAGCAGACACGATGGCGTTCCCTCCCCACAGGTGCCGGCGGCTCTTGTGCATGCAGATTACCGCTCGGACGCAGCCTGACGCCCGGTGATGTGGAGGCAGACCTGTGTTAGTGTGTGAAGGGGGCCCCTGCTGATCCCTGATTAGGATTCACAGCAGCGGCCCTGTTGATTGGGGATAAAGTGGCATTGCAGAGAGATTTCAGGAAGATTTGGCAAAAAACGCTTTTATTGTGGCTGCGTCTCACTTCCCGTCTCACCATCTGACTGATGTTGGGCTCTTTATGCAGTTGATGCAGTTACTTAGCGGTGAGTAAGGAGAAGCAGAGGAGCTGAAGTGAAACCTAAAGGACTCTAAGAGCTCAGAGTCTGTGTGAACTCATCAGGTGAGAGATCGAAACTCAAGACGAGATATCAGAGCCCGACAATCACACAGAATCACTAATCACAGGCAACGGCTGAGCTTCTTCACGTGGTCGGGGAAACGGGACCACCTGCTCTCATCCAGCGCCTTTAATTAAATAATAATCCAATCAGGACTCATTTATGCACGGCAATTATGTCCGCAGTTTGTTTACAGTTGAAACTCGTCATGGAATGGAAGTTCATTAAGAAGCAAACACCGCAGCTGTGAGCGTGAGAGGGAAGGCGAGAGAGAGGGAGAGAGAGAGAGAGAGAGAGAGAGAGAGAGAGAGAGAGAGAGAGAGAGAGAGAGAGAGAGAGAGAGAGAGAGAGAGAGAGAGAGTAGAAAGAGAGTAGCAGAGAGAGGAAAGACATCAGCAGGTGCTCTTGTTCAGGTCTGGGGGGCTCCAGGGTCTACATGCTGCATGGATCTCAGTCCGTTGCGGTGCAGTGAAGCAGAATGCAGGCAGCCGACTCTGCACCGCCTGTGGTTCCTTGTCCTCTGTCTGGTTTTGCCGGCTGTCTGACCCCTGTGGCACCTGGTCTAGACTCTAATGCTAATGCTAATGCCTCCTGTCCCAGCACGCAGGACAGGAAGGGGCTGGACCGGGTTCATCAGCCTCATCCAGACGCTCAGGCTGATCCAGGCTCTGATAGCTGTTAGCTCTAATGTACAGACTGATGTGGTTTAGCTTTGTTGGGGTCCTGGTCTGCAGCAGAGCCTGAGCTCAGTCCCAACCAGCCTGAACTTGAACCTGTGGCTCTTCTGATGAGGTACCAAGGTGTCACAGTGACTCAGGGAGTGGATCACATGAGGTCAGAGCTAAATATAGGAACAAACACTTGCTTATAATCAGAAATGGGATTAGCGTCCCACAGAAATGACAGGCAGCAGTTTTCAATGACGATCTCGTCTCCTTGGTTTGTCTCTCCACCTCACTCCTCTTCCTGCCTTCCTTCCTTCCTTCCCTCCTTTCTCCCTCTGCATTCCTGAGTGCTCCAGCTCACCTTGGTGGCGTGCCAGTGCTTTGGCGTGCTGTGGGCTTTTGTTGAACATGTGAGCTTTTAGCTTGATTACTTCAGGCTCTGTCTTTTATTTTTTATTTTTCCTTGAATAACCATAAACTCTGATGTTTTATCTTTCTTGTCCCCCGTCATCAACACTCAGGGAAGAGCGGTCCTGAGTGACCTTCAAGGCCGAGGAGAGCATACGGAGACTGCACACGAGCATTAACTAACAGGTCAAGATCAGAACGTGTGTGGGAACAAACGAGTGAAAGCAGGAAGGATCCAGAGTGATGTAAACCTCGGTATAGCAGTTGATGTATAGAACTCCTTTACCTGAGTTCCTGTGAGCTGAACGGCACCACGTGGATCCCCAGGGGGCCTCCTTCATTGGACACCTCCACCGGCTTGAGCATGCCTCTGCGGGACAGTGATGGATACGGCCGAGAGAAGGGGGGGATGAGGCGGAGGGAGAGGTGCATGAATAAACATGACAAACAGAACAGGAATGAATAGAAAATGTAGAAAAGGACGACACTCTGGAACATGACAGGTGATTTGCCGGGATGTAAGAATGGATGGAGCGGCAGACGAGGCCCCTATTGGTGGATTGTGTTGTTTATCCGTTACAAAGTCGGGTCTGTGTGCGACCTCCAGGTCCATTTCAGACCCAAATGGAGACTCCAATTAAGTGATTAGGATCAGATTGTGGCGCTAAAAGAGAGCAAATTAATTGAAAAATGGGTGACGAGGCGAGAGGGGAGAAGGAGGGGGAGGAAGAGGAGGGGGAGGAGGTGAATCTGTGTAGATAAAGACGTGAATGTGTGGGGAGACAAATGAACGCAAACAACCGTTGATACAGAAGTGAGCGATGAGGACGTACGAGTAGATTTTAGTAAATACATCAAGACATATAGTCACAGGTGTGTGTGTGTGTGTGTGTGTGTGTGTGTGTGTGTGTGTGTGTGTGTAGGGAGGGGAGGTGGGGAGGGGGGGAGGGGTTGTTGGTTGGGATCCACTCACTCTACACTCCAGATGGGTGAATGTTCCACAGATGAGTCGGCTCTGCCTACAGGCTCGATCCGCTCATTCCTCCTTTCGTATTTCCTTCGCTCCTCTTCCTCCTCCTCCTGTACAGACAGACAGACAGACAGACAGACAGATAATTTAGGCTGACGTTCCTTGGCTGTGCTTGCAGCTCCGTCTCTCCTCCCTCTATCACCCTTCCAGCTTTTAATCCAATTACCTGCAGGAGTAAATAACGTCTCTCTTCTAAATCAAAAGGGACTTTGGGTGGAGGACAGACGGGTGGAGGACAGACAGGGAGGAGAGGGGGGGGGGGGGGGGGCCCTGATGCAGCATCCCGGCCCGAGCCAAAAACCTCAGCAGTGACAAAGTGGCCCTGATCGATTGTTGCCATTCAATCAGTCGGGGCCGGGCCGGGGGGGCGTGGCTACACTGCACTCAGGTTTGGAGTGGGAGGAAGAGGAAGAGGAAGAGGTCGTGCCCGCTGTCATTTGTTTCTCCTGCCCGCTTCTTTTCCATCAGGGCCATTAGACTGCGGGGCCCGGAGGAGGCAGCGGCGGCAGCGGCTTTTACAGACCGGCCAGACATCTGAGGACTTAACTTGCTGCCTCTCGGCCCGGACGGAGGAGGAGGAGCCTGTGGTTGAGCGTGATGGGAGATCATATGACAAAGGTCATGAAAGTGTGGTGGCGACATGCTGCATGTAGCTTCAGAGGGTTAATAACAGGGGTCAAGTTCAGCTCATCATCGCCACCATCAGACTGGGAGTATTAGTCCTTACATGTGACGTGAGCTGCTTTAGTTTGTTTACATGTTTGTATTTAAACCTTTCATGTGTTTGATTGATATTAAAGGGAGTGCATAGTAGAAGAAACTGATTTGTAACCTGTTAAACACATGGAGAGACCTGTTTGTGTAAATGAGCTCAATTCCAATTCCATTTTAGTACAGATTCAATAGTAAAAACTCATAAAAATAGATAAATATGCAGATTTATACTGAAAAAGTCACCAAAACTACAAATACATTTAGAAAATCATGGTTTGTTGCTGCCATATGGATGGAATGTGTGTGTGTGTGTGTGTGTGTGTGTGTGTGTGTGTGTGTGTGTGTGTGTGTGTGTGTGTGCGTGTGCGTGTGCGTGTGCGTGTGTGTGTGTGACTGAGCAGCAGCATCTTCCTGGGAGTGTCTGCAGAGAGGCTTTTGTCTCGGCTGCTATTTCTACACCCGCTGTCTCACCCCTCACCTTCCTCCTGTCGCTTTCTCCCAAAATGTCAACCGCATCCAAACGGGTCCTGTGCCTCTCCGGCTTCCTTATGGAAATAGATTCCAGCCTTTTTTCAGAGGGCAGGAGAATCTCTGTCCTGTATTTATTTGTTCCCGGTCGGAGATAAGGGGAGGTGGGGGATGAAATGTTAATAAGCAGTCTACCTCAGCGGACCCCGGCTCACCTTTCCTGTCTGCTTCCCTTTTCTAACCGTCCTACGTGAAAATTAGTCAGTCAAACAGTTGCCCCCATCTTTAATTACGTGTCAGCCAAGGTCCCCGGTGCCTGGCGGGGGGAACGTTACTCACAAAGACCTTCATGAAAACCCCCAAGGTCAGCTGACTGGGGGCTTTTAGAAGCTGAGCACAAAGGACCGGGCTACCTGTGGACGCCCGTACACAGAGAGAGAGAGAGAGAGAGAGAGGAGGAGAGCATCAAACCAATAATCTGAACAAATTCAAACTCAAACTCCTGACTGTATTTGCTCTGAGATTGGACCGGACGAAGGTGTTGGACCGAATCTTCTGCCTCCATAAGAACACAGTGAACAACTCAGAGGTTCTTCTTTCTGTTTTTACAACATAGAGGAGTGTTAGGAGATAGAAGAAGCCTCCAGTGAGATGAGATTGTGTTTGTCATTACTGCTATGAGAGCACCAAGGTGAAGGGACTCTTCACCTGCAGCAGGCCGAGCTGCGGAATTAGCATAGAACGACACAAGTGGGTATCAGAGGAGCACCGGAGGAAGGAGATGGTTCCATTCAGGGGCATTGAAGACTGGAAACTGGAGCGAGGAGGCAATAAATGTGGGCGAGGGAGGGAGGGAGATGCAATTTTAAAAATGGAGCGATCAAAGAGAAAAGCTAATAAGGGGGAGGAGAGCAGATCAACGTTATGAGTTCAAGTGCAGCGTTCCTTCTGGAATCATCTCCAGCACACATATAGTCCTTCTGAGATTGTGCCAAACCCCCCCCCCCCCCCACACACACACACACACACACACACACACACACACACACACACACACACACACACACACACACACTGACCTGAGCTCTCCACCGCATGACACACTCCATTCATTCTCATATCTGAATGCGAGACACTTCTCGAATTCCAATTAATTCCAGCTGTAAACAGGAAGTAAGGATGACATACGGCATCACAGGCACATGAGGTGGTGCTAAAGCAACACCACACCTGAATCCCTCCTTCAACCAGACCCAAACCCAGTGAGTTCAGCCTGTAGAGGACACTGTACAGGACATCTTTTGCAGTCCTAAGCTGCAGTCCCTGTCTGCCCGGGGAGCCGGTCTAGCAGGGGGGCCGGGGGGTCTCCTTGTGAGCCGAGTCAGAATAAGAACCCGTCTCTTTATATTCTCTACCAGCCCACTTATTTCCTGCTGCCGTGTCGGTGGCAAAGGGCGACAGTGAGAAGAAGCAGCAGAGCTAAATATACATCTACCTACTGTACCTCTAAGAGCTCTGTCACACAGCTCATCTCTCTCTATTCCTCTCCTTTTCCTTTTTTCCCCCCTTTGTTCTAACTCTCTGTCATTTTGAACCCGTTCTCCCTCCCCTGAACCTTTCTGTTCCTTCCTCCCTGGAGTGCTTTTAGCACCCTGTTGATCCCTTGGTAACCAGTGGAGCGGAGAAGCAACAAGGCTTTTTGACTCTCCGTGGCACTTATTCCTCCGTCTCCCTCCTTTCCTCTCACTCCATCCTCTGCCCCACTTTACTCTCCCTCTGTTATGCAGTAGAAAGGCATGCATTTGGTTTGAGAGACCATTTCTGAGTGACTTTAAGAAAGGAGGCCCTGATCCAACGGACAGAATCAACCAGCTTCTCCTCTGACACCGGGAGGGAATGGAGGCAAATATGAGGGGAGGAGGTTTTGACATCCGGCAGCAGCAGCATTAGATTACTGAGGACACCATGAGAGACACAGAGGGAGAGGGAGGGAGGGAGGGAGAGAGAGGGAGAGAGAGAGACGTGTGAAGTGCAAAGACGTGTTACCTTCAAATGGGCAGACAGGTCAGGGAGAGGAGAGTATGATAAAGGAAGAGAGCGGGGAGGGAGGGAGGGAGAGAGCAGGGAGCAGCTGCCCGGTCAGAGGGGAACACACTACACACAGACACACACACACACAGACTGAAGCCCCCTGCTTGAGGACAGGGGGAAAGGGTGTGCGTTGATAAGCTGTCATCCTCTATCAACAACGTTTCTAAAGAAAACCTACTGTAAGTGTGTGTGTGAGTGTGCGTGTGCCTTGAGTGTGTGTCATGCATTAGCTAAAGGCGAGCAGAACATGAGGGGGGGTTGGGGGAAGGGGAGGGGCTTTCTCCCTCCTGAGCCCAGTGTTGCCATGGGCCTAACAAGAACAGGTTCAAAGGTCCCAGGGACCGGTGTGTCACTGGCTCAAGGGCCGGGGGTCCACATGTGTGTGACAGCTTAATGTGTGGAGCAGGCCTCTCTGACAGACAATGTCACATGTTGTGTTACAATGAGCCGGCTGTGCCAAGCAGCAACAATGGAGGCCAAAGAACAGGAAACAGAAACGGCTCCAAACCAAACAAAGTGGCAAATACACGAGAAAAACTTAGAGGAAACGAGCGATTTGAGCCGGACACTTAGAGAAAATGGCTGTTGAAATATTTACAAAGCCTCCCCCTCCCCTCTAGATTTGGCTTAGAAATATGGAGCATTGACTGTACGAGGCGACACGCCCATTAGAGAGATGTGAGCCAGCCAAAGGTTACACACACACACACACACACATGGCCTGTTGGGTGATCAGAGATACCGTAGTAGGGCCTTCTCTCACACTCACATAAGGGTTAAGCAGCTGTAATTATCCCCTCATTACCTTGAGTTAATGCAGTTTAACTAAACACTGTACAATGGCCCGGCCCAAACACGACTCAGGCGCTGTTCCACTGCACAATGGCATTGACACACAAAGACAAGCAGCTGGTAATAACTCCTAATAGTCCTATTCAAGTGCCTTTGACCCCACGGAGCAATTACCCCCACTTTTCCACCTCAACCGGAGCCAAAATCTCCCTGCGTTCAATCAGCAGATGAAAGGAGTTTATCACATTAGAGGCAGAGACTTTCCCCCTAAATGTGAGCAATAACAGACGATCAGCACTTCTGACTTAACAGCCTTCAGCAGTCACCCACAGATCTCCACAGTGAGAGAGAGGAAGACGACCTGGTCAAGGCCGGGTCAGGCGTGACCATATAAGGGCTCCCTCTCTGCCTTACAGAAGCTCTTTTATCCCTCGTATTCCCTTCCTTTTAGGGAAACTGACATTAGAGCCAAATGAGTCCCTAAATTGGGCCCCTTGATTAGATTGGACGCCGCTGTCCCGTCCTCTCCCCCAGGCTGAAGCCTTCCTCCTGCTCCCCGCTCATCGGGCCCCGCCGCCATCACGCCTCCATTAAAACAGCCTGTATATCATGATGACTGGAATGATTAGACACTTATTTACATTGATGCTGCGGCCGAGTGAAGACCTAAACTGGTTAGAGGACGATGAAAGGGTCATAATGACATCATACATCGTCCATCATAGATCTGTTAGTGGCACTTTAATGTCTACAGAGACGCAAACAATTAGCTTTTGCTATGAATTCTTCATTTTTTATTTCTTAGGACGGATGCTGATGATATCAACATACACACAGCGTTTCAGTCTTCACCGCCTTAAGTGAATGTTGCTTGTGCTTTGGCAACCGTTGCCTCCCTGCTGGATCCGAAATGGCAAATCTGGAAGCAAATGAAAGCAATGTGACCCTGCTGACTGCCATCTTTCAACTTGCGTGCATGTGTTTGCCTGAGAGGAAGGCCGCGCTAATACAGGCCTGTGTTTGTGTGCCAAGGGGGAGGAGGGGAGAGGGGGGGGGGGGGGGGGAGTTAAGGCGAGGCCGGCGCTCTCAGGCGGAGACGTGTTGTCTTTCATATTTCATATTTCACACTGGGCCTCCCGCAGGCTCCAGCACTCAAAATTCCAGATAAGATGTTCTATTCCTTTTGATGACAAGGAGAAGGATTCAGACGAGCGCCGCTGTCTGATGTAAACCAGCTAAAACACTACGGTCACATGTCCTCCCCCCCTCTCCCCCCCCCCTGTGCTCTTGAGCCTGTAAATGTCCCTCTCTTTGTTTTGATTTAGTTTGAAAGGCGAGGCTTGTGGCTGTAAAAAAAAAGTTTGGGCTCTGTGATGTCGATTGACTTGAAGCAAATTAGGAGGGAAGACAGGTTGTTACTGTAATGCTGTTAAGCTAATTAGATCAGAGATGTGAGGCTGCATTTGTCCACATCGGTGGTGGGGAGGGAGGGGAGGGAGGGAGGGAGGGGAGGAGGGAGGGGAGGAGGGTGGGGTCGAGAGATGGACAGCAACGTTTTCAAGCTGACATTTGGAAAAACAAAGCCTCTCCCTCTCTCTTCTCCTCTCCATCTCCCTCTTTGTCTCTCTTTTACAGTCTTTGTCTCTTCACTGTCTCTCCCTCTCTCTCCCTCTCTCTCTCTCTGTGTGTGTCAGAGGGAGACTTGCTGTGTGTGGAATACATCATCTGCCAGGGCCTGTTTCATATCAGGGCCGGGCTGATCTATCAATGACACAGCTGCCTTTGCCTTTGCGCACTGTATCGTTAAATGGCACTTTAATTAAATTAGGCCTGCTAATTTGGAGGGCTTAAATCCATCACCAGGTCAATAACAAAAGCCCAAATCAGACGGAGAGGCCGAAGACTTCTCCAAACCTCATCAATAACAACCACAACCGGAGCAGACAGCTCCGATACCAGAGTGCCGGAGGTTCAAAAGGGGTAGGAATTACTGAGAATTGAGTTATCGCCGCCGCCGGCTTTTGTCCAGAGCGCTCCTTGGTCTTTACAGGCACTGTGAATAATGCGGGGACATTTTGGGAAGGAGCGCAGAGCTTTGTGCTGTAGTGCCGCGTCAAAGGATGCCACACAGGAATGATTTAGATGTGATATTGTAAAGGTTTAGGCACCTTGCAGTAGGTGGAGGCGTTGCTAAGCGGATACTCGCGAGGTTGAGACTCCTGGGTCCTAACGCCTGCATCCCGCGGCCCAACATGCTGCTTTCTCACAGATTAATCATCATTTTCAGCTTATTAAGTGGGAGGACAGTCTGCTTTCCACTGGCCAGAAACATTTAATCCATCTCTCAAACTGTGAAGGTCAGCGAGCCGGCGAGCGGCGGCCACATTGGAATAATAGCGTCTATTTGAATTTCAATGAGAACACCCGCAGTTTGAATCAGGATTGTAATTAAATAGAATTCTTTAGAAGATGTAGGCAATTTTGCAAGACGGAATCACACTGACTTATTGAGCGGCTCGCTCAGTCGCCGCCAAGGAGCCAAACTCCTCTCGTGACTCGCATTTACAAATCCTCTTCTGAACTCTTCAACGTAACACATGAACACTGAGCGCACAATGAAAAGGTTGTGTGTGTGTGAGTAGTGATGACCTTGCGTACGGCGTCTTAATGGGCTATGACATCAAACCTAAACGCCAAAGTGAAAAGAAGAGGGAATGATGTTGAAGTATGAATAATGAAGTGGAAAGCAAAGCTCTGGTACACATGGCAGCCCGTCATTACAGCGGGCGCACTGTCTCCTCCACACACACGCCTTTGTTTGCAGCCTTGTTTGAGGAGGTGGGGGTGGGAGGTTCACGAGGAGCGCAGCGGGAACGGCGAGGCAGAGGTGGCGGCAGCGGCGGCGGCGGTGGCGTGGTGGGGTTGTTCCATTTAGTTTTAATTGGAAGCTGAAATTCTTGGATAAGGGGCCGACAGAAAGCCATTTGGCTCTGAGTCCTCGCTCTCAGCCGGGGCTAAATGAAGAACATGGCGTGGAGATGAGGGGCCTGTAGAGGGCCGGTAATGAAGAGAGGTCCCAGAAGACCCGGGCAGAGCCATGGCAATCTACTGGGCTCTGTGTGTGTGTGTCTGTGTGTGTGTCTGTGTGTGTGTCTGTGTGTGTGTGTGTGTGTGTGTGTGTGTGTGTGTGTGTGTGTGTGTGTGTGTGGTCAATGGGTAGGAGAAAGCAAATGAACCAGTTTGGCGGTGGAGTTAATAATCATTAAGAAAAAGAGAAGCTGATATTTTGATACGTCAAGCTTCGGATTCCATTTGCCTGCAGACTGAACGATGCGATCCGTGTGGAGATACGAGCACCGAGGAGAGAGGAAGAACAGAGTGTCATGTAGCCACTGTGCCTGTCTCTCTATGGCCTTCAGCCAACCACTTCACTAGTCCTGAAACTGACTCTATGACATCACAAGGGTTACTTTGTCTGTTCTCAAGACTGCAAAGCTAAAGCATCAAAACGCTACGGGAGCCAAACCTGGAACTTGAAAAAAAAAAAATGGGGAGCAGGTTTGATTTTAGAAAACGGTAAGAAAACAGAATCAACCTGTTGTTCCCTGCGTGTCAGGGTTTCTGTCCTGGAGCTGATTCTTCATGCTAACCAGGCCTTTCCATGACCAATAAGCTGAGTCTGACGTGTAAAATCAGCAGAGACCCCCTTGATTGTACTTGATTAACAGGGGGGGCGGCATGAAATTATCATACAGCTGCACAAAGTAGCTACCATGGCTGCATCAAACAGAGACAGACCCAGAGAGAGAGAGAGAGAGAGACCACCCCTCTCTCTCGCTCTCTCCCTTTCACTGCTGTCTCTCCTTCCATCTCTTTAGCTCTGAAACAAAACCGGACCCATTCCTCTCCATTGGCATCCAACTGTGACCACTTTTGTTCTCCGAACGATGCAAATGAAATGGCTCTCTTTTGGCCGAGGCGGGCGAAGGCGGCCGGTCTCATGTTTCTCAGCGGCCTCAGAGATGTGGATGTTTACTGTCGGCCGGGGCCTTATTACATTCCTACAGCAACTTAAAAGCATTGGCCCCCCTAATGGGACCTATAAAACAGTGAGAAAAGCCTATTGTGACAATGGAGCTCATTGTGTGAGAGTGGACTCATTTGGCACTCAGCAGAGAGTGGAAATGTAGGAATATAAAAGGGGGAAAAAAGGAGCGGAGCAGAGAGGGGCAGAGAGGGTGAGAGAGGAGAAAGAAATCAAGTAAATAGGAGTGAATTACTTCCCGCTGTGGGAAATTGGACACTGTCAATCACCAAAGTCTATCTTGTGCCTCGGTGTCGTGCAGGCAACGGGGGGATAAGCAGAGTTTAGCCCTGTGGGTGGAGCAGAGTTAACTCTTTGTTCCTCTGATAACTCTCTGCTGCTTTCTGGAGTTGAGGTCTGGTGACGTCGACTCTTAAGTGAGCGGTCGTCTCGTCATGGCTACGAGGAATTTAACACACAAAGTGACAAATCCCTCCATTTTGAAAGTTTTCCCTCACTTAACCTACAAGCGACCGCTCAGTCCCCAAGCCCGTTCTGTTCTACATCGAGTCACCACTGTGCCTCTTCCACTTCCTGTTTTGTCCCTCGCTGCCCAGGCTGCTTTGGCTTCGTGCTCGCCGCCCCCTGTTCTATTCCCCGAAGTCATTATTGTCTTCAACTAAGGTGCCCCTGCTCCCTGTGATTTGTGGGTAATGAGCTGGCTCCCCCCTGCCCGTGTTCAATTATTCTCATTGAGAAAGTGATTTCTCACTCCGCGGAGCAAATCGGCGAACGCATGAACTCTAATCATGAATTAACACATTCACAACCAGCGGCGCATAAAGGGACGCACACCCCGACACTGCAGAGCGGGGAGGAGCAGGGCGGGAGGAAGAGTTTCACCTGCTCAGGCACAGGTTCTGTACATTGAGGAGGAGGAGGGGGAGGAGGAGGAGGGAGGGGGGCATTGTTTCAACATAAATGAAGGAGACAAAGTCATAAGGTGTTTACTGCTGCCTTGCTGAAGGGCTACTGGCTGTGATGTGGCAAATAGAGGAGAGAACGACGTCTGAGCAGTAATTAACCAGAGAGAGAGAGGGGGAGAGAGAGAGAGAGACAGAGAGAGAGAGAGAGAGAGAGAGAGAGGGGGAGAGAGAGAGAGAGACAGAGAGAGAGAGAGAGAGAGAGAGAGAGAGGGGGCAGAGAGCAAGAGGGAGAGGGGGGGAGAGAGAGAGAGAGGGGCAGAGCGAGAGAGAGAGAGCAAGAGAGAGAGAGGGGCAGAGAGCAAGAGAGAGAAGAAGAAAGAGAGGGGGGAGATAGAGGGACAGGGATAAAGAGGAAGAGAGGGAGGGGGAAAGAGAGAGTAAGGGAGCGAGAGAGAGAGAGAGAGAGAGAGAGGTAGAGAGAGGGGGATAGAGAGAGAGAGAGCGAGAGCAAGAGTAAGAGAGAGAGAAGAAGGGAGAGAAAGGGAGACGGTGAGCACAAACACACTGATACTGGTTGCACTTCATCACAGATTCCTCACAAGTCTGGTCTTTTGCATAGATATTTTGTGTTATTCCCTCCCTCCCTCCCTCCCTCCCTCCCTGCTCATGCCACACCGGCCTCAGGTGAGTGTGTGTGTGTGTGTGTGTGTGTGTGTAGATCAGGTGGCTGCAGCTCCACAGCTCCGTGTCCCTCAGACAGAACCTGATCTCCCTGCACATGTGCTCCCTGTAGGTGACACCATGTTTCTCTCCTCACACACTCACACACTCTCACTTTATGAGTGCGGGCTTTCAACTTGGCACTGACGTTAACTCATGCTGACTTCTGTCAAACGCAAGGTAAACTCCATGTTTCTGGTTTCTGGCACGATGGGTGACAGAGTTAAGATAAGTGAATGCAGTTGGCCGGTGTTTACGTCTTCTTCTGGGTACCGACACAGAACCGGTGTCCGTGATTCGCTCCGGTCCTTCCTGAATCCCTTTCCCCATCCAGACTGCGGCAAAACTCGGCGCTCTGCTCTCTCACACACTCTGCTGTAGGAATACAAATGGTCAACTTCAATCTATTAAATACGGAGGCGACACAGCGATCTCTCTCTCTCTCTCTGTGGGGAGGGAGGGAGCTTCCATCTGAGGACGCTCATATCAGCCTCTGAAGTCCAAATCACTCACATTCTAATCTGAACTGAACAAACCCCGAGAAAACTTGGAAGAAGAGAAAAAACAGAAAGCACTCCGCCACCTCGTCTCCTGTTCAAACAAGATAAAGGGAGACACGATTTGCACGACTCTCATAAAGTGAGAAGAGGAGAGATCTCATTTAGAGGGGAGAGGAAAGGCCGACGTGACGGGAAAACTTTGAGGCTGAACGTCGGGGGAATGAGACTTTCTCGTCCTGCTCTTCATTCATATTTCTTGAAAGCAGCGTTTCCCCGGCTTTGTTTTTCTTCCCGCCCCCCTGGTGACGGCCGCTTCACGCTCCGTCCTTGGGATCTACGTTTGTCTGCCTGGGATTAAGTTGTGTGAAAGTTGTTCTGAATTGTTCGCCGTTTATTTCTTTCTGTCATTCTCATTCTCCGCCCGTCTCTTTCCCCGTGTGGTTGTGGTTGTGTGTGTGTGTGCGTGTGTGTGTGTGTGTGTGTGTGTGTGTGTGTGCATGTGTGTGTGAAGGTGAGAGAGGGAAACTTTCCTGAATGCTAATACGAGCAGAAAGCCGCGGAGAGGAACGCTGCAGGGCAAGAAACAAGAAAAGCAGCTGGATGGTAACATTTCATGGTCTCAATATAAATCACACACACACACACACAGACACACACACACACACACACACACACACACACACACACACACACACACACACACACCCTCTTGTAAACATGGTGGGATATCGGCGGTGCATAATTAGCTTCAGCCACAAGCCAGCAGAGGCCTGTGGTTTAAATATCTTACATTTATTACAAATATATCTAATTTAATATATTTAATTTGAGCTACATATAGTTCACTTAGACTATTACTTAACTTTTACAGGCATTGCGTTGTTGGGGAGGACGATGATGTCAGTGTAATACAAAGGTTGACCACTAGGGGCGTTGTTACCAGCAGCTTTGTAAGAAAAGACTCTATAATGTGGATTTGACGCGTTCAAATACAGATTTTGTAAGTCATTAGTGTGTGACGGGGAGCTCTAACAGCCCGGTGCCGTCTGCAGGCTGAGCTGCAGCGTCTACACCGGCTGAATTGTTATGTAGATGCAGATGAAGAGCAGTGGTATCTGTGTTTTGAATAATGATCTGAACGCTGAGAGCTCCGTCAAGGTAAATTCTACTAAACTCAGGAGAAGACAAAAGACAAAGCTCCATCGTAAGAGGAAGGATGAGGAAATTGTGTATTCTGGTAAAATAGCAGCAGCAGCAGAGGAATAATAATAAGTAGTAGAGTAAAGTAAGAGAAGAAGCCTTTGGGCTGAGAGGTGAAGCGTCTGCGAGCCTTTAGCACCGAGTCCAGCTGCTGGAGATAAAGTTTCTATGGACGGGGGGCAGAAAAAATGAAATGGAAAACTGTGGAGATGAGAAGAAGAAGAGGCGAGCAGAGTGATGAGGGCCTGGGAGAACTCTGGGAGCGCTGACAGAGTCGCTGTGAAGTAAGGCCACTTCTGCTCTGGCAGCGGGCGCAGCACGCCGGCAGCATGCGGGTGGGATGGGTGATTACCAGAAGAGAAGCCACCGCAAGACTCTGGGCTAGCAGGATCTAACTGGACTCTCAGCTGGACTCCTTCTCATCTGGCGATCACAGAGAGAATCTAATGGCTCTTATATTTCTGCCACTTAGTTAAAGAAATCATATTAATTCTTATGACTTCTCTACTATCAAAACATAGCATTAGAACAGCAGGAGTTTGGCCCCCTGCTGGATCATTCTGTTTGTTTGTTTCAGGAAAAAGAAGCTTAAGAACCTCGTGATGAGAGAAATAATCTTCTGCTGAGTTAAATTCAACAGTGTGTATTGATGAAGTGAGCACATTTTCTTTCTTTGCACCGCAGAAAAGAGAGCAAGGATGAGGAAGAGACAGATGGGAGAGGAAAGGAGAGGAAGGATAAAAAAGAGAGAGAGGAGTCTTCAGTGTCTGGGCACTGAACTCTGCCCGCTGCCAATGTTGAATACACAGCAGCACCTACTGGACAAGCCAGCTGGCCGGCAGAGAGACGGGGTGTGTGTGTGAGTCACAGGGACATTTAAGGTGGAATGAAAACGTCTTCTATTGTGGGCTGGACGCACAGAAGCCTCCTCATCCTCTTTAAAGGAGTCCTACCACCTTCCCTTCCTGTGTGTGTGGGTGTGTTTCAGAGGTTGGTTGTGGGTAAGAGCCAAGGACACCTTCCTGTCCCCGCCTCTAACCTCAGATCCATCAGATATATGAGGCGCACAAATCCAAAAGATTGCGGCCAACAAAGATAAATGAAGACAGGAAGACGCGGCCGTGTGATGACAAACATCAGTCAGAGGCAGAGCGTGCGGCGAGGGGAGGGAGGGAGGGAGGGAGGGGCCAGGGGGGATTCTGCAGTGTGTTCTGTCCGTGCTCGGCTGCCCGGGCATCGCCTGCAGCGCGCCTCGGGGTCTGGAGACTATCGAGCTGAGTTTACCCACAGACCAGTCAGGAAACCAAACTAACTTCATTCACTGACATCAGATCAAGGAAGAAGACCTCTGTGTTTGATGACAGGCTTGAAATCAATTACGATCTATGTGTGTGTGTATACCACTCTATGTATGTGTGTGTGTATACGACTCTATGTATGTGTGTGTGTATATGACTCTATGTATGTGTAGTCATACTTTCCTCTGTTTTCATTTCTGCTTGTAACATCTTTACTCCTTCAAATCTGCTCAGTGATGTCATCTGTACATATATAAATGACCTCATCCTTGTGAATATTTATCTTAAAAACTTGTAACTGTGTTTGAGTTCGGTTAAAGATGAAAGGAAAGAATCAGAAACATAAAGCTTCAGGGTTGCCAGTTTGTGACTTTGCAGAGACATCTTTGATATTAAAGGAATGAAGTGAGTTCAAACAGCTTCTCTCTCTCTCTCTCTCTCTCTCTCTTTCTCTCTCTTTAGTGATTAAACTGGGCGTCTTGCCACTTTGCCCCCCCCTCCTTAAAAGGTGTCTCATTTACACAACAAAGAGAGGAAAGCAGTCCAACAGTTGGACGCTGGATCAAAGATGTCTGCAGCGTTGTTATGTAACTCTGTTAGATTCCTCTCCTTCTGTCTCTCTCTCATTTAGTTCTGGACACACACACACACACACATCACATTAAGCTCATCACCCCTCCTCATCACTTCTAAAACATCTCAAACTTTGTCTTACATCATCTCCCCATGTGATTTTCATTGCGTTAGAGCTGTGAATGATTGACAGCTCGTGGCAGTCCCGCCTTTCGCTAAAGTTAATGACGATGGCCTCCTCATCAGGGCGGGAGAA
Organism: Genypterus blacodes; assembly: GCF_046128005.1. Classification (NCBI taxonomy): domain Eukaryota; kingdom Metazoa; phylum Chordata; class Actinopteri; order Ophidiiformes; family Ophidiidae; genus Genypterus; species Genypterus blacodes. The sequence continues at coordinate 2,049,707 of NW_027467132.1, read as the reverse complement.
TAATCGGCCTACAGCGGAGAGGCACTCAGCCAAATCTGGATGTGGGTGTCTCTGAGTGTGTGTGTGTGTGTGTGACTGATGCTGAGCGGGAAGGCCCATTACCATTCATCAATGTGATAATAGGCCGGCGTTAATGGCCGCTGTTTATTTAAAGAATAACTCATAAAGGCCTTGGCGTGTACGGGTTGATAGAGCGTGCATGTCTGTCTGCCACACTTGGCAGGGTGTGTGTGTGTATGTGTGTGTGTGTGTGTGTGTGTGTGTGTGTGTGTGTGTGTGTGTGTGTGTGTGTGTGTGTGTGTGTGTGTGTGGGTGTGTGTGTGTGTGTGTGCTGGTAGGCTGGGGCTCCCAAAGCCTCAGATGGAGTCATTTGACATTGAACTGAATGTATTGACCGGTTAGATAAAAATAACACAAAGCAGCCTTGCATAACAGAGAGAGAGAGAGAGCGTGTGTGTGTGTGTGTGTGTGTGTGTGTGGTGGACTTGGCCTTGTGAACAGTGTGTATGCCAAACAGGTTCACATAAGCAATTACAGATAAAAGGAGAAAAGAGTAACAAATCATTCTGCTTCAAAATCGGATGAAAACAAAGAAATCTTTTTAACTAAGAATTAAATATTAGAAAACTACTCCCCCTCATTCTTTATCTTTAATTCTTCACTTGGTCAAAGGGTTGAGGATGTAATTATCTTTTTCTTTCAGCTAAATTACACAAACAAAAGTATTTAAAGCAGCTAGAAGGTCAGAATAATGAAATTATGAGGTAATAAACTTTAATATCCCTATGAAACAACAATATTGCTTCATGAACCTCAATCTGTCCGTCAGAGAATAGAAGAAAAACAAGTCATAATGATGCTGGTGTGTGTGTGTGTGTGTGTGTGTGTGTGTGTGTGTGTGTGTGTGTGTGTGTGTGTGTGTGTGTGTGTGTGTGTGTGTGTGTGTGTGTGTGTGTAACAGAGCCACTCGTGTTCACGTGTTCATTAGCCGTTTCTCTAACCAAACTCAAATGAGTGTCGCGGCCTTCCTCAGCTTGTTTTTGTCTTTTATCTTTCGTCATAAAGGAGAACAATCAAATACAGGAGATAAAAATTCCATGATAAACAAATACTAATTGGTGTAATTTCCCTGAAACCTTACACCGTGTGGGCGTGTGTGGGCGTGTGTGTGTGTGTGTGTGTGTGTGTGTGTGTGTGTGTGTGTGTGTGTGTGTGTGTGTGCGTGTGCGTGTGCGTGTGTTTGTGTGTGTGTGTGTGCGCGTGCGCATTATCTATGCCGACGCTGTTCGGAGTCTTTTTAATTAACCCAAACAGTGTTTTGCTTCTTTATCAGTGACAGAAACACACAAAGCAGGAGGTGTGGGAGGGAAGAGTGATGCAGACTGAGATAAGAGTAAATGACACAAACAAATCTGTGTGATAAAGTGTGTTCCCCTTCATAAGCACCTGTATCTCCAGCATCCACACACACACACACAGGCAGAGACTACAACATGAAGCTACAGACTTGGCAAACATTCCTACTCATAGTCACCGTTTGGGCTTTATACCAAAGCAGAGCTACGCCAGCGGAACAGAGGACTTGACGAGTCTTTAAGAGAAACCAGCTCACTGCTCTACGTGAGGAGAAGACTCAGGCTGCCTTGAGACGGCGGAGAACATTAAACGATGATGTGCTGACCACGATGGCTAAGCTTCTGACTATACAACTGTTTGCTAGGTGGAGTCTCAGGAGTAGGAACCGTCTGTGTCTACCTGCCTCTGGTTTGAGATCTTTTGGGAGGTTGATCAAGGACATTGCAGGGGGTTTAGAAGTAGCACCAGTTGCTCCATAGCTCTTCAGTTTCAGCATTTTACCTTTTGTAAAGAGCCACAAAATAAAATGTGCAAAGTAGTAAACAACACCCAAGTCTGCTTTGTTAGCTCCTTCAAGAGAGTGAGAAGTTCCTCAAAGAGAGACGGACACAACAAGACACACCATGGTGAACCCAGGGACGGTTTGATTTCAGATGAGGTGAGACAGTGACCAAACAAAGCAGATAGACTGAAGCTAAGTGGTTGTTTCATAAGTGTCCTTCCTCAGTTACTCCATTTTTTGCTCTCACTCTCACTCTTCCACTTCCCTTCCTTTCACACCCTTAGGCTCTTTTCTTTCTCCTTAAAGTGAGGTAAATATCAATTAAACACCTCCGACGTGGGTCAGAGCAGCTCGCTAACACGCAGACAGACAGAGGCTGACTGAGCCTGACAGTCAAACAGGGATAAATCCTCTTTATGCCAAACTGGGAGCATGTGACACCTCTCAAGGTCATTTGTGTTCTCCTGGCAGAGAGCCTCTGTCACTTTTAATAACTTTGAAAGGGAAGGTTTTTTTCTCTGCTCTGACAGGTTGAGGAGTACAGGGACCAGCCGGAGAATGAAACAATCAAGAGACTGTCGACAGAAGGAGGAGGTGTGAAGTCAGGAGCCGAGCCTGAAAGGGAGATCTCAAGTCTGATCACAAGTCAGTCACCAAGATAGTTAAACGTCTCTTTAGGGCCATAAACAACCAGAGTTACTGTAATCCTCACACTGTTACCCGTCACTGTCACCTGTCCACCAGTCTGGACCCTGCAGCTTGACGTGTGTCGTCATCAGCAAAGGCAACAAGCGACGCCAATGAGACACACTGGGACGGTTTGGACCACGAACATCTTTGTCCCACATCCTGATGTTTCTGTGGCATAACATCATTTGGAGACCGAACAGACTAGGCTAGGATTCCACCTGGTGGGAGATCTTCTGATTTGTGACCCTCCTCTCACTGATTAGTCCAGTAGATACGATTTGAAGATACCGGATTACAAAACAAAGCGACAGAGAGTACAAAGGGCCTTTTCTCCTCTTCATATGAACTCTGTACGCATCAGGGTCCATTAAATCCACTCTACCTGTTCCTGTCGGTCCAGCCAGTGGTCCACCATAGGATGGTTGGCGCTGAGAGACGATCGGTTCACCTCTCTCTGGAACTGAGTGGCCCAGCCACTTGCGTCGCGAGGAAGACTCCGGTAGGCGTTGCCTCCTCTACCCTACAAGAGGAGGAGTAGGGGCGTTAATTACTATAATACTTCAAATACATACGCATACAAGTGTGGTCTGGGGCTTGATCAGAGGCATTGTGGGTAAGAGGTGGTCCTGGACCTGAGGCACATTCTGCATCATGTCCTTCTCATTCAGGTCCTCATACAGCTGCTAATAAGAGGCCTGTTGTAAGGAGCGAGTGTTTCTATCACACAGAAAGCACGGTGCAAATGTTTCTGTCAAGGTAACGTAGAGACCCGACTCCACTTATTACAAAGAAACACACACAGCTGATTATATTTCAGGCGTGCTGGCGTTGGCATTGAAAAAATGGATTCAAAGTCCCTGTGGCAAAAGCTATTCAGCTAGAAATAAAAGAAATTAATTAAAGAAACACAACGACAAGCAGAGCCACTAAAGTTAGACTCTAGCAACAACATCTGAAAGGCAAAACAGACACGGCCAAGTTTGGTCTTATTCCATGAGTCATCACAAATCAAAAGAGCAGAGACAGAGAGAGAGAGAGAAGTTACTAAAACACACACAACAGCTTCCCTCGTGTCTCCGTCTCCGTCCCCCGTGCGTCGTTATGAAACACGTTCCAGTGGAGTCCAATGTGGCGTGACGGAGCCCGAGGAAGCTCTGCAGACGGGACCGTAAAACCTGAGCGGTCACGTGAGCTCCGCCCCCCTGATAACCATCACAGCTAAGTTTCCACCACGCAACACGACGTGACAACAGGCCTCTACACAACATTATACCACACAGCAAAAGCATTAAGAAGAGACAGAAAGGAGAGAGGAGGCAGTAAATCACAAAGATCATATCCACAACACACACAACACACACAACACACACCAGACCAACCTGATACCCTTTACTCTCTAATGTATACATGTGCTAAACTAGTTGGCAGTTTAGTTGGCGAGGAACTGTGGAGCGGATGAGTTTACAGTGAGTTTACAGTGCTGGCTGAGGACTTTAAGCTCTCAGATGCTGTATATCACCAGCAGCTTTAGCAGAACCGAGCCTGAGTGGACCAGAAGAGGACTCACAGGGACTCCAGCAGAACATGGGCCAGCTGTGATGTGTACGGAGATCCCTGCATGTGGCAGGATGTAAACACTCCTATGTCAATGCTGACTGATGCTTCCCACATCTGTGGATCGGACGAGTCGACTTCATCTCTGACAGACTGTGACTATATGAGGATGAATGTATGGAAGGGAGACAGAGGATGATGAAGAGTGAGACTCCATTGAAGGAATCTAATGGCCCCCGTCAAGAAGGAGACGTGGAGAATAGAGACGACAGCCTGCCGGTGTCGGCTCATTACTTTCCAAAACAATCCTCAGTGCCAGAGAGACGATCTAAGCCACCTTACTGATCACCTGCTGCAGATCCATCAATACAAGCTTCCATCAAGATACTGGTGCCAAAATCTATACAGCGTCTGATTGAAGAACACTTATAAACATATTCAGGTGTTATTCTGACAGCGGATTTAACCCCATATTGTCCAAATGTGACTGAATTGCAGTTTAGGTTGTATGGGAACTTCTTCCTCTTTGAGTTGCTCTCTGACAGGCAGCTTCTGTGCGTTGTGAGGCACCGGCTGTGCGTTTGTGAAAGGCCCGCCTCCTCCCATAGGATCACACGCCAAACAGAGCAAACACGCACACCACCTTTAATCCTGTTACTTTAAACGCCTGACACCAAACTCCTCACAAAGTGCAAAGCAGACAGATATGAACATCCGGCACACATTAAACAGAGGAGAGGGAGAGGAGGGAGAAGAAGAAGAAGAAGAAGAAGAAGAAGAAGAAGAAGAAGAAGAAGCCCTGCAAAATGCATTTAGACAGCAAAAGCCCCAGTAGAGCGGCCGACTGAGATCCCTGCTGTCATAATATTTGTCCTCCTGCAATTTGAGAGGGGAAAAAAAGCTGTTTGGTCAGTTTGGCATTGGCTGGAAAATGGAAGAGAAGAAAAGCCCAAATAATGTCTTTTACCTCTAACCTCCCTCCCTCCCCTTCTCCCTCCCTCTCTCCCGCCCTCGGCTGGGGAGCGGGCAGTTACAAAGTTGAGGCTCCGACAACGAAAGTGTCTTTAAACAGGATTACGGGACAAAGCATGCAGACGCACTAATCACATTGAGGGATGTCATGGCACGTTCCTAGCACTCCATCATCCCTCCTTTGGTTGACCTCCACGTTTCATTACTCGGGGAATATCTCTCTCTCTCTCAGCAAGGAAGGGAAAAGTCCTCCATTGACATCTTAGAAGTTAATTGGCTTATTTATTATGATTATGTTTTGGACTGCGTGGCGAGTCGGCACCTGGGCTCGGCTTTCTTTGTGAGAGGAAGATGTTGTGTTGGAGAGTAATTTGACTCTTAAGACAAGAGGGAGAGTGGGAAAGAAGTGGTTTCAGATGAAGACGCTGGATGTCTGCACACAGGGGTCATGTTTGGGGTTATGAGAGGAGGAAGAGGAGGAGGAGGAGGAGGAGAGAAGATGAGGTAAGAAGGCGAAGAACAGCCAGAATCTGGAGGTCAGAAGATTTCCCTGCATTATTCCTGATGTTCTAATTGATGCAGCAGAGTGGAAAGACACTCCAGGGCAGTTTGAAGAGAATATAAGATCAATCTCTTTAAGTTTGCAGGATTTGTAGCCGAGTCTGATTTGATCCATAGCTTTGTGAAACAGAACACAGAGTCAGAACCTTTAAACACAGAGGAAGAACACTCATTATCTCTTCACTTCGTTCTGTTCAGGGTCATTCAAGGTCAGATGTTTCGACCTCTACATCACGGATCACCTTACCTTTCGTTCCAGGCTTCCAGTGTTGGCGTTTTTGTTGTGGTTGTGCTTTAGGAAGCCGGCGGTCGTGGACCAGCGGGTGGGGTTCTTTCTGGACGGCTCCTCCGGACCCACCTGGACCTTTCCCAGAGGTGGGTCGGCCAGGGAGGGGTCGCTGCTGCGGCGTACGTGCAGAGGCATGTCTGGAAGAAGAGTAGAATGAGGTCATAAGTGGGAGGAAGAAGAAGGGGATATAGAACTGTGGAATAAGCAGAAATCGGTAAATATTGTAGTAAATATTGTCTTTTCTCATCTATATGGTAAATGACTTGTGAATGTAAGGAGGATTACAGCAGATGCACATTGCTGTTATCCTCTAGAGACACAGAGAGCAGTGATGATAAGTACTTCTGTCTCTATAAGAGGTCCTTTGAGGATAACTGAAACAACTTAACAGCTTGAACAACTTAAACTATTACATGTTGGCTTTGCTTTCTGGCCCCACAGCTAGGAAAACACGGGCAAACGTGAAGATGTGAGAACAATCAACCGGGGCTCATTTGTGCTGTATCATGATCCCACTCTGGAGATAAGAGGGAGGGCCGTCCTTACACAGCAAAAACACAACAGAACAGAGCTGATTCTGGCAAAAGCCCAGAGTGAAAGTGAGTCTCACAACCAATCAGGGGGCGGAAAACTCGCGGTGCAAACACGGCGGCCGCCTCGCAGCTGAAACACTGACCACTCTGTGACTGGAACTCGATAACTCCCCCGCAATTGATCAAGGCTGCCAAAACAAGCAGAAGGAATGGAGTTACCTCGCGCTCACACACACACACACACACACACACACACACACACACTTAAAGCATTCAGCGAGAAATCCCGCTGATGTCTCTTACACAGGAAAGGCGGTAAGAGTATCTTTGAGATGCGGCGGCGGCGGCGGTGGCGTGAAGCGTTTGGATTTCCCAAAAGGCCATATGGATTTGGATTTATGACATTCAAGCAGCCGGCGTGTTACACCCGTAATTATGCAAATAGTTGGGTAACCACCTGTCATCTATCAGCCGATCATTCCAGCGAGCATATGCTGCTGCTAAGCTCCCATCTGATGCACCAGAGACGTCTTAGTGGGGAAAGTGACACATTTTAATCACGGCTTATGGCGCGCCGCAAGTTCTGTGTGTGTGTGTGTGTGTGTGTGTGTGTGTGTGTGTGTGTGTGTGTGTGTGTGTGTGTGTGTTTTAATACGGAGAGTTCTGAATGCAAATATACTCTATGTGTCTCCTGTGGCAGAGAGCGGAGAAGCGGGGATGGGAGGTGGAATAACTCTGCAACTGTCTCCAAACATCAATGTGGAGATGTGTGTGTGTGTGTGTGTGTGTGTGTGTGTGTGTGTGTGTGTGTGTGTGTGTGTGTGTGTGTGTGTGTGTGTGTGTGTGTGTGTTTCAGCTGTACTTACACTAATCTGCTCAGATACTCCTGCTGTCTGCTCACCACAGCCATATTTGTATATCAACCAACTGATGTCAGCTCCATGTGGCCCTGACTGACCTTTGAGTTTCCTCACCAGTGGTTCATTGTGAATTGTAATATTGATAATAAACACAGGAACCATAAAGGAACATAGAAACCCTTTTAAACACTGACATTGTAAAGCAGCTGCAGATGTGTATGTGTGTGTGTGTGAATGTGAACGCTTGTGTTTCAGTTCTCGTTCTTGAAGTCGTGGTTGCATTTCTTGCTCTGTATTTTAATAATCTCCACCTCTTTTTTAATATCGTTTCAATTATATTCCTCTGCCTTACGTCACACACCTGTTGCCATATAAATGTTAATTAAATTTTTTTTATCTCGGCGCACTTTGACTCTGCCGTTATGTCTGAAAGGTGTTAGACAAATAAATGTGCCGCGCCTTCAATTGCATTTTCTCCTAGGAGGCTTTCAGAGTTTGCAGGTTGTCGTCGTCTCACCGCACACACACGCACACAAACACACACACACGCACACACACACCTCTCTGTGGGTTTCCATCTTTATCTGCGTGTTGTTTTCTTTTCCCAGAGTCCAAAGAGAAGCAGGATAATCAACTAAAAAGGCCAAATTGTGTGAGGTGTGAGTGAGATTGAGCTCGTCTCCCTCTGTGATCGGTTCCAGTCCCCTGTGACCTCCTGGGATCAAACAGGTGTGTGACTTAAAGGGTGTGTTGCCTCAAAGAAATGCTAAATATACCGTTTAAAGTCATGTTCTGATTCCAATGAGCCGACCCGGCCCAGTTGGCCACAGCAGTCTGAATGACTTCCACAGAGATTGTGGTGAGATCATCAGATTCCTCCCAATGGTTTCTTTGCTTTGGTTCAGCTTCTCCTGCAGTAGCTTGACTGACTCTCAAAGTAGCTTCACTAACCCTTCACTAACCCTCCCTGGAGACCAGAGCCCAGCTTCCTCCTCCTCCTCCTCCTCACTGCTGTGGGTTTGAGCAGACGTACGCCACCAGCAGCCGTACGCCACCATCGCTGATGTGTTTCATTTATTCTGTCAGTTGTGTGTAGCCTTCTTCAAAAGAATTGGGTCTTTACTGAGGCAAGAGGAGAAAAAGCTAAACAAGGCGAGCCGAGCTGCCAGACAAGCGCTCGTCATGCCGTTACTTTTAAATTAGGAGGAAAATTCAATAATGGCATTTAATAGACTTTGCCCCCTCCTGGTAACGCTTGGTTCACATCCAGTTCAGGGCTCTAATGACGTTCACCTCAGACAGGGAGGGTAATTAACATCCGGTATTATCCCACATGTCAGGCTCAGAGATGACACACACAAACACAGAGAGAGAGGGGGAGAGAGAGAGGCAGAGAGAGGGAGAGAGAGAGAGAGATCCTGAGATGGGAAAATGAGAGAAGACAAGACAAAGCGAGGGAGAGAAGGAGGGGGGAAATACAGAGGCTCAGTGATGGAGAGAGAAAAACAGCAACAAACACAGAGGGGAAATGGAAAAAGACTCGTGGGAAACAAAAGATGAAAGAAATAGAATTTGTAGAAATGAAGAGATGAGAGAGAGAGAGAGAGCTTGCTTGTGGTGAATCATCTTCCCTCTGACCCTCTGATTCTTCCCTCTGCTGCACATTCACACAGACAGAGAGACATGAATGGATGTCTCCATAGTGATCAACGTGGTAATCAGCCCTCATCTCTAAACTCACGCAGGATGCTGCTTCTGGTTTCTGGGCGTCACTCTGAATTCTCCCATCAGAGCTTCAAACTGCCGCACAGCTGTTAGATTTAATGATTTGGTGGAAAAGCTCTTTGTCTCTGTTTGTCACTGTGTGTATGTAAGTTGTTGTGGATGAAAGCGTTGGTATGTCTGGAGCCGAATACCACAAGGCTCCACTCTCACTGCTTGTTTTCTGTGACAACATTGATCTCTCCTTATGGGACGGGACTGTTTCCAGATGTGACTCCTGCAGGCCCCGAGCCGCCGGGGAAAGATGCTCACTCTGGACTCTGGACCCAGTCTGGAATCCAGGCGCAATATTTATGTTTAATTATGTTTCATAATACTGCCAGACTAAGATTCACATCAATTAAGTCGGCGTAATCACATTGGAGAGGATGGGCTGAACTTAACAAACCACATCAGCAACACGAGGTAACATCAGAGGACAGGGGGACAAGGGGGACAAGGAGGACAGGAGGACAGGAAGCCATGCATTATGAGACAATACATGAGGAATCAATACGCAATGAGGCAAAACTATGTGAAGAGAAACGATCAGAGACCAAACAATATGAGGCGATACTAAATGAGACGATGCGATAGGACGAGAGAGAGACAAGAGATGAGATGTGAGATGATGCTATACGATTGACTTGACAGGAAGTAGCCCTGAAAATGAATCAAAATGAATCCTTGGTAAATAACGGCTATGGAGATATTTACACCAGCGTCACATCATTTATTTTTATTTATCTATTTGGTTCCACCCACCCTTTATAAAAGAGCGATGTTAACATGTAAAGAAAGACAGTAATGGTTTGATACTTATTTTTAAACCTTTATATTTTGGCGCTGTAGATTATAGTTATTATGTTGTTTGCCACCGTCACCGATGTTCTGATGTAACAGAAGTTTAAACTCAGCCTGCACACCGTGAATAATCTTTACCCTGGAGTAAAGTATGAAGTATGATGAATGAAGAGTGTGTGACAGTGAGATGTGGTTTCTCTGTCTGTCCATCAATCTAATCTATATGAATGTTTTTACAAAGGAAGTGTGTATGTACAGTTATAGTGTGTTTGAAATCAGTGCAATCTCCTCTTTAAGGAAATGTAAATCCATCAGCGGTTTCAAATGATTGCAGATTGGCGTGAAGGTAAATAAAGCAGTGTGTGTGTGTGTGTGTGTGCCTTTGTTTGTGTGTGAAGTCTTTAAAGGTCACAATATGAAAAGCCTCTCTCCTCCCTGTCCTCCTTGACCAATTTCCCTCTCCTTAATTTGCGATGGGATTATCCCGGCGGTCCGAGGGGTTTGGTTGGGTCCCGCGTTTAATAACCGGCACCGCCACTTCAGACCGAGCCATCCATCGATCCAAGGCTGCAGAGGGAGAGAGACGGCGGCTAATAACACAAAGGCCTAATCCAGACCCTGCAGTGAGGGATTAGGGCCGGGGCGAGGGGTCAGAGCGATCTACGCTCCGCCGGGAGAGGTCAGAATCTCCGGGGGCCCTTACCTCGTATTGGTTTGTCTTTTATCTTCTGCGCTCACCTTGTTTAGAGGAGAAATATATTAACCAGTATGGATCAGCGAGGATAACAGCAGCCATGGATTGCTGCACATACCAATGAACTCCATGTTCAGAATCATTACTTTAGCGATACTTCCTGTTCTGTTACTGCTATTTGCAAATTGCAGGGAGCTTCTTTGTGTCATTGCTATCTGAATAATGATAATGATCTGAGTGGAGGTTTCACTCCTGTGTGTACGATCACACACTTGAGACCTTTGAAGAAGTCGCCTTTCTTCTGGAATCTTAAGAGGTCTTATGGATGTGAATGTAAATGCCAGAGTGGCTCAGATATCAATGAGAAGAGAAATGTTAGTGTAAAGCTGAATAAAGCCATGAGTATTGGATCACTTTGTGCCTATAAATAAAAAGATTTGCACATAATTAAGTCTCCAGATCCCACAGAGATGATCATATTCATGTGATCGATAATATTTCCCACCACCAGAATGTAAATGGGGTAAAGTGTAGAAACAGTGGTGTTGAATTCTTCCTCCTCCAACGTTCCTTAATCGCTTTTTCCATGCAGTCAGCTGGAAAACCTGGATTCCCTGATGGAAGCTCCCTGCGGTGTTGGATTTGTCTCTAATCTAATCTCAGTAAAGTTACTCAAGTCACGCTCCGCAAACTATCCTCACAACGCAAAAGCAAAAACCCTGCTGGGGGACTGCAGACAATTAAGAGTCAATATATGAGGCAAATACATCATTACAAATAAATATGAACTGTTAACTCTCTAAGCAACAAACCGTGTAATTGTTGGATAAGAGTTGGAGTTTAGTATTTATGTTTAAACTTTACAGCACTGCAGTAATATCTCTCCCTGATTAGATTTGTAGGCCGTTCATTGTAAAAAGCTCTCAACATTAAATAAACTTACACATTTCTTCATGCAGTCAGCAGTCATAAATAACACCAACATCCAATCTGCCTAAATCCACTTCACTTTAACTCTTTTACCACAAACGCCACTAATAAAGCTACAAAATCAACTTCTAACATAGTGGCCAAGGAGCCCAGGGTCAGCTCTTAACTGTATTAGCACGGGAAGTTTCCAATCATTGAAATGGCATGAGACAGAGAGAGAGAGAGAGAGAGAGAAGGAGAGAGAGAGGGTCCTTATTACACCTGGGGGAGAGCGGCCCTACCTCCTGACAACACACGGTAATGGAGCCAAGGCTTCAGAATACTGATGAGGTTACAGGGAGGACGAGTCACCAAATGTCCTCAGAGCCACACAACATCTGCAGAATCCTACAAGCACCCAGGCTGCACACAATCCGTCCACACACTCTCTAAATGTCTAGGAACAACGGGGACAATCTCCATAATTACACAGGTCTGAATGGTGCTTCTGTATGGTTTGAAATATTTGAGTACACTACACTTTAGATTCAAAATCCCAAGGTCAGACATTAAACTATCAGTGCCACAGAAGCATGGAATCCATAAACATCTTCAAGTTTTTTTTTTCCCGCTGTGCAACATTGAATTTGTCAAGTCTGGACCGGTTTAGCCTCTCAATAAAATATGACGCTGAGACATTTTAACAATCTTTCTCCCAGAGCTGACTACATATTGATGTCCCCTGTGTGCGCTGCAGCCACTCTGACCTGAATCATTCATATGGGCCATACGGGGCAACATGTCCCCCACTTTTGGGGGGGGGGGGGGGGGGGGGGGCGAGGACCCTGCTGGAGTCGTGGGAACCCAGACTGAAATATGTAAACTCCGTAAATAGGACACTTTGCGGACAAATGTCTAAATGAGGGTACAGACACAGAACAGATGGACGAGTGGAGACTCACAGACACAGACTGCTCAACTAGCACAGTGACATGTTGTTGTATTGCTGACTAGGAGGTAGATTTTGCCATCAGTTAGGTGTCTGTGTGTCAGGCCGGGGCCCAGACAGCGGAGAGGAGAGAGACGAGGCACAGATCGATGCCCGTGGCTGTGGCAGACCGATGGCACCCCATACTTTAAAGTTGACTGATTTCATCTTCCTGCAGTTTGTCTCTTGGTTTTCGTCACATGCCAGAGCTGGTTAAAAGTTTGAGGACAAGGACTGTTACTGGCTGTGAAGGTAAAGATGAAGCACCACACGGATCTCGTCTATAATCCACCTCATCCACTCACTTTGCACATAAGTCTTGGGTCATTGTGATGGATACTTTACATACAACTATACATCTACTGGTATTAGCAAATGGCTTATAAATGTCTAGAACCATTGACACTTGACTCATTCACCAGATCACAGCTTGAATAATAATGAAAATGGATCTGATGCAGTGTAATTTATGGAACCCAACCTCCAAACAAGGCCAACTGGTCAGCTGAGCGATTGTACACCAATGTATACACCATTTGGCTGATCCATAGACTTGCTACTATCCATCTTAAAACACACAAACTTTAAACTCTAATATCTGTAGGTTATTGCGTCCTAAAATAATATTTAACTTCTATGAATGGATCCCCTAATGACTGTTTTTAACATGTTGTAATCAATCAAAAGTTGAACCTGGTCCGGGAAGGTTCTGGCGTTCTCAGTCTCTAATCTCTTCTCTCTGTTCTGCACAACAACACAATGACAAACTCCACAAATGTCAAACCAAGGTTCAGATTAGTTGTGGATCTCCCATCGCAATTCCTCCGTCAGGCACTAACGCAGGAGAGGAGAGTTGTAATCCCCTCAGGGTCGCTGAGTCAACCGCTCCGGTTTTCATTGTGAGGAGGAAATAGAGAGAGAGACAGAGACTGATTCATTTCTCCTGACAGGAAGACAATACAGACTGTTTACTGAAGAGAAAGAGAAAGGCATGTCAGTCTTCCATAATACCTTGGAGAAAAGCCCTGGAGCAGCAGATACCTAGAAACATCAACCGTAATAAAGTGTGTGTGTGCGGTGTTCTCAGCTCGCCTCCCCAGACAATGAAGATCTCAGAGAGGAGAGGCAGAGGGAAGTTCACTCCCCGAATCAAACCTGATTCATGTGAGTCCAGGCTCAACTCACATGTGGATGCAACGTGAGCTGTGTGTGTGTGTGTGTGTGTGTGTGTGTGCGTGTGTGTGTGTGTGTGTGTGTGTGTGTGTGTGTGTGTGTTGTTTCTGTGAGTCTAGTTATGCCGCTCATGTCTCTCACCTGTATAACAAACAATAAACACTCAGAATCAGCCGCTCCATCACTACACCTCCACCCCATCCAGTCTTAAACCAGACTCACAAAAACAGGAACACCCCCTCATCCTCTCACACACACACACACACACCCATACATTCCCGACACACCCACACCCTCCGGAGAACTGCTAATCAGCAAACCAAACAACAGCGAGCAGGCCAGAAACAGGCCCACAGCAGCACCTTCCTTGTAAACACCATTTTGTGTGTTTCTCCATTAGCGGCGGTCTGGAGGTACAGGGCCTCGGAGTAAAGGGGCCATAAATCTCACTCAGACAGAAATGTGGCCATGTCGGTCATGATTAAAAACATCGCTCTCACCAGCAGGAGCGGTAGAAGCTTAAGGCGTGACCCAAGCTGCCGGGTTTGTTAAATTTTAGGGTTTTAGTGTGGTTGGTCAATACATCAAGTCCATATCTGAGTTTGTGTGGAAAAACTGAATGCCTGCCAAGGAAAGTGACCCAAACCTTTAGGGTCTCAGCCTGTAAAACCTGCTGACACGCCCCACAGAATGAGCTCAAAATACGGCCTGTCAGCAGCTACAGCACCCCACCGGTGTGGACTGGGCCTGAGCCAGAACTAAGTTTACACGCCTGTAACACGCTTGCTGAAATCACACAATCACACACGGGAAAGTCCTCTATCACTGTCAGTGGCACCTAACCAGCCAAATGCCTTGCAAGTGGGCTTTACTTGAACTTGAACAGGTTGTTATGTTGCAATTACTCTCAGAAAATGGGGTCAACAAGTTCATAAAGTCACACAGACATCACATGCTTTATATGGGTTTGTTTTAACATTAATTACTAAATTCAACTAGGTTTAGATGAACTGTGGAGGACGGATTCCAAATGTATTCTACTTAGCAGACTAGCACCCTCCATAAGTCTCTACATGCAGTTTGACAGTTTGGCTCCAGAGGTTCAAAAGACTCACAAACGTTCTCTGGACCCTCTCATCATTTAATGAGTAAAGTGGCCTTGGGATGTGAGGTGATGTGGGCGCTGCTCTGTTGATCGGATTAACAGTGTCGCTGAACCGGTGGAGAGACTTCTGTTCAAACGCAGCCTGCAGAGAGCCGTCACATATCTTAACCCTTCATTTAAACCTGTACACACAACTGTCCAGACACTCTCACTAAACACAGCGTCTGAGCTCAGAAAGGGAACAAGACTAACTACTGCGTAGATCAGAGACGCCTTCACCCGTTAACACAGATCAATGTCTACAAATATTCATGACTTTCCGGGAGCTTTTATTGAAATTGGACCAAAAGAAGAATATGGCATCAACAAAACAGATGGGGCAGTGATGTGGAGGCTGTGTTTGGGAAGTGCATCAGTCTGATCAGTCACAGGCAAGAGCACAGGAAGCTTTTGGAGAGAGGAACACAAAGGTGGAGGTCTGGGCAGGTGGACACAGTTAGAGATACAGTAGGTCTGCAAAACTGAAGCTGGGATACAAGCACATAGATGTTTTGACTCTGTGTGACACCTGTTAGTCCACTTACAAACATCTCTGAAGGTCTCATCGCTCTGGCAGAGTATCAACTATCTCAGTTCTTTGGACATGGGGTGTTATGGTTCCCCTGAACTTCAATCCCAGGACCCTGGCCCTGACTGGATCCAGAGTAAGAGTCACCCTCAAAGGTTAAGCATTATTATTTGTTTGGTCAACCAGAGGCCGTGTCAACAGGAGCACAGGTGAAGGGGCTGAATCAGCGACGGCACTTCAAGACGGAAGGAAATCGATTCCCTCCTCAGCTCTTACAGCGAGGAAGAGGAAGGAAAGTGGATAAAAGAACCACACAAGTCCACTGATGTGTGTTCCAGCTTCAATTTGGCAGGATTTTCTTCTCCCCTGTGAGAGGAAAACATGGCCAGTGGCAACGTTTCAGAAGTAAATTTCTTCGTTTCACTTCATCGTGTTCAGCCATCAGGTCCAGCAGATGTTTGTTCTGATGGAGAGTTAAGTGATGAGAAACAGAATAAACATGGATGTCACCACAGTTACATTTATGAACATCAGATTCTATTCTTCAGACACACACACACACACACTGGTCTCTCTCTGACTCTGTGTCTAAAGTTTGAAGTGTGGAGAAAAGAAAAGGTGTTTGAGCCACGTATTGGACACTTTGGCTCCCAGTTGTAAACACTCTCAGAACACATTGGGATTGGAATGTTGTCCAATCTGCCAGAGCACAGACGTAAGTGG
Source organism: Genypterus blacodes (assembly GCF_046128005.1). Taxonomy (NCBI): domain Eukaryota; kingdom Metazoa; phylum Chordata; class Actinopteri; order Ophidiiformes; family Ophidiidae; genus Genypterus; species Genypterus blacodes. The sequence continues at coordinate 2,033,665 of NW_027467132.1, read as the reverse complement.
TCAGGCTCTCATTATGATGGCCAGGTGTAAAAGAAATAGGTCCAGGCCAGAATGAGATCATAATCCACCTCCTCATCCCAGCTCCACTCAAAGTATTTGCATGGGCGCCAATCGCTTCCAAACGCACTTTAATACAAGGTGTAAAAGTGAAACTGGGCCGTGACGGAGCCAGGGAGGACACGGGCTGCTACTTTTCTTGGCTGGATTTCTTCCTCTGAATATTTTAGAAGGACGAATGACGGCTGCTTGAATCATCACGTTACATCATCTACAGTGGGACTCAAAGTCATTTCTGAGTCACAAAAGAAAAGAACCAGCGGGGAAAAAATAGACGAATGGAATCGCAAATGTCCGGATCAAGGACGTCTGAGTGTGTGTGCTCGCTGAGAGAACGACTTGAACACATTCTTCCTTTAAGAGGAACCACAGGGTCCTGACATCTGAACAAGAGACCTGCTGACCTGAAATCTGTCCAAGTGGAATGTTATATTTGTGTTTTGCTGCCATAATAAATACACAAGCATCTGCAGCTGGTAAGAAATCAACAGACCACACCATCGTTAGGAAGGATGCAGCAAGGGGGGATTTCCCGACGTTCCAAGTCTTCATTCATGTGTTCCCACTGCTTCTTCCCGCAAGCCAACCAAAGCATCTCGGCACATATTAATAATTCAAAGTTCAACTCTGCGCCAGAAAGATAGGGAGAGAGCCTTGAGTGAGCTTCTCCTCCTATCCAAACATTCCAACATGTCATTTCTAAAAATGGCAAGCGGGGCTGCAGTCTGCCAGTTTTGGAACTGCACACTGTCAAATCAACTCGCCCTTGATGTCCTAATGGCCGACAGAAACCATTCGGCCAGCGGAGCAATGCATCACCCGGACTCTGAGAAAATATTTTGCCTTGATCAGGGCACAGATTGCTGGAGCACAGTGAGTTCTCGGAGAAGGATTATGTTTTGAGGGGAGATGGGAATTGGGTGAGGGGAGCGTTGTGGGATTTCCAGCTTGGGAGCTTCAGGGACGATAGGATCTGTGGATGTGATGATAAACAGGAGGAGGGAGTCTGAGGGAGTCTGAGAGAGCTGGGGCCCAAACCTATATCTCTCTTCTCTCCCCTCATAAACTAAATGTCATCTTTACACTGAGCATGACTGAATCCTCAAACTTCTCCTATTTGTTATTTTTTAGACAAACTGAAACAACTCCACCCAGGCAGTAGAGAGTCATTTCCCTTGTAAACAACTTGTTCAATAATTTCCCTCAAATCAAGCGACTTATTCACAATGTAAGATGAGCCGTTTGCCTCAGGTGACCCTCGTCTAGTAATTACTGCAATTAACCTGTCTGCATGCACGCCGCCGCTGCTCCGCGGTGCTTCTGCCTGTGTGTGTGTATTTGCACATGCAGCTAAACGCCTGTCTGTTTGCATTAGGTGCCTGTAAACACACACACGCACACACACACGTATGCCTCTAAGCATATGCGGCTGTCAGCGTGTTTCCCTCACATGTGTTGTGAAGCGGCGCAGCTTCACAGGTGACCTCCCCGTGGAAGACAATGACACAGATCGGCGTCTGAGAGAGAGAGGGAAGGTGGCCGTGTCTTACAAAGAGACTAAAGCGGTGGGTGGAGGAGGAGGAGGAGGTGGAGGAGGAGGTGTTTGTGCGTCCGTGGGGATGAAGAGCCCGGAGACAAAGAGATGCTAAATACCCTCAACACTTTGTGGATTTATTGTGTTGAGAACATCGCCCTTGGCCAACTGTGACCCTCCTCTGACATGTCACACACAATGTAAATGAACCATAGAGGTGAGAGTGACATTGACTAATGAGAGAGAGGAAGAGGAGGGGAGACCTGGAGGGACATTTAGTGGTAACAGCACTTTTCTTTCTAAATGTTTCCAATTTACAGTTAAACCTGTTTCAACGTCTAAAAAAAAAAGTGCAGGTATAATTGAGGCAATTAAAGTGAAACGTAATTATTATGAGTGTTGCCAAGATGTATTTCTACTCGCTAATTCATTGTTTGATCATAGAACAAATGTAACAATAGAGACGACTGTAATCGATGTATGAGCTTTAAAATCGTACAAGAAAAGTAACAAAGAAATGAGAGAGAGAGAGAGAGAGAGAGAAACAGAGACAAAGAGAGCTGAGGTGATAGACAGGGAGGAAGTGGTCAGCATGTGCTCATATCCCTGAAGACTTTACAAGCTTTGGTAATGGCTCCTCTAAGCCAGCGCACTTGACCAGATGGAGACGGACAAACAGTGAGTGGAACAGAGAGAGAAAAGCAAGAGAGACGGGGAGACAGAGAGAAAATGAAGAGACAGACAGAGACACAGAGACACATTTGGTGCTGGTCTACCCGCTGATATGTAAACTAGAGTTCCTGTGATGGAAAACAATATGGCAGGTCTTAGTCTGTGAGGTGAACCAGACCTTTTCAGAAAGGTCACAGGTTCAACCCCCATTTATTTCCAGCCATGGGTCTTGAATCGGTGTCTATATGCAATCACTTTCACACACACACACACACACACACACACACACACACACACACACAAAGAGCCTGATTACTTCAGATTGATTACTGATCTGGATGATTTGGAGCAGTTCAAGTGCGGCCATTGTTTTTCTTTAAATTGCCTCACGTACGGGTAATTCACAGTGTCAATATGCACGGCTCACACAACTCAGGCCGGACGCATCAGTGTGCATAGCGGTGCTGCAGCAAAAGCAACACAAAAGTGCATCAGTGGGTTTACTGCACTATAAAAGCATCACAAAGGGTTCAAAATAGAGGGGACCCACTATCAGTACACACACACACACACACACACACACACACACACACACACACACACACACACACACACACACACACACACACACACACACACACACACAGTATGCCCAGTGTATATTAGTGTTTACATGGCAGATAAACACAAACTACATTAAGTGGGGATGAGAGGTCAGCGTCGGTAGGCGATGTCATATTTCAGATAGCGACAGGCAGAGCCATAATTCTGCTGAGTGTATAAACATGTTTGGTAGCAGGATGACCCTCCAGTCAGTGAAAACACACTCTGGCTTTCTTCCCATGCTCTCCGTCGCGCCCTGTCACCGCGCCGCTCTGTGAGCTACCGCACGCAGGAAAAAGCTAAACAAGCGGCTTTCCCCCAATCAAGACCTTACAGGCGTCTGCGTTACTTTAAGTGTCAACAGCACAACCTGTGGAACTCCTCGCCGCTCAGCTAAGGAAGTAATAAAGCAGTCAACACACACACACACACACACACACACACACACACACACACACACACACACACGCACACTCAGCTGTCTTGCTCCAGCTTTATTGGGATGCTGGCAGAAGTAATAATAGGAAACGTAGTGGTCGTGCATCCCAGCGGTGCTGAGCTGAGACTTTTACAATGCCAAGCACTTCACACTTCATTACCACAACACTGTCTTCACCATTTAACAGTGCCGGTCGTTGCAATAATTAGCTGTAATAAGCCCTGGATGATATTACCACGATATGAGTGTTTTTATGACTAATATTCTGAAATGAACACCCACTCATCAGCAGTTTAAAGGCCCACCCTGGGCACCCCCTGTGTTCCCTCGGCCTCTCTCTCTCTCTCCTTCCCTCTCTACGTCTCTCTGCCTTTACGAGTGCACATATGATTAAGAGTTGACATAACTAATAGCTGCTCCAGTAACTCAGAGAGGGCCGGCGGGTTTAAAAGTGCTTTCAGCTCGCTAATGATCAGCTTGCTGAGCGATCAAAGCATCTTTACTACCGAGTGTGTTCTCCACTCCGCTGTGAAGGACTGAAGCTATACAGGGAGGTATTATGCAAACCTGGGGAGGCTGTGGATCAATGGCTTTGTTATGGAAACATCCAGCCTGATGTTAATAGATACTGAAGGTCACTGGCCTGCAGCCATGAATGTGAACAAACAAACAAACACACCCTGTGCTGTATGACCCTGCGTTTCTGTTATTATAGAGCACATTATACACAACAGCATGTTCTATGGGCTGAACAGTGAGGTCACACAGTCAACAGCAGCACTGAAGTAATCAAGTGAAAGGTCAGCAGATGAGATATGACCTAAGTTCCTAAGTGGAGCCGATATTTAAGACTTTTTCAATAACCAGTGTCTCAATTTATATATATCTACATTCAACGATGGTACAGGGAAATGTGACTGCCTACAAATGTCTTAATACATTCAGGCAGGCAGACGCGCAGTAACATGCTTACATATCCATTTTTAACACCGGAGGGGTGAACATGAGGAGAAATATGGAGGAATCGGAAATAAATAAAAGTTCAGCGCCGGGGCAGCTCGCTATGAGGAGAGACGAGGCTGTCAGGGAACGGCTCTCACACAAGGAGAGAGAGAGAGGGAGAGGGAGGGAGAGAGGGGGGAGAGAGAGGGAGGGGGGGAGAGAGAGAGAGAGAGAGAGAGAGAGAGAGAGAGAGAGGGACCTGATAAGATACTTTGAGTTGTCAATCACTGTAACGAATAACATTAATTGTGTCTGGATTCCATGTAGCTGGACTTGGACCTGGACCTGGACCTGGACCTGGACCTGGACCTGAACCTGGCCCTGAACCTGGACCTGGACCTGTTCACAATTTGACTGAAGTCACATCCCAAATAAGTTCAGACTCAGATTCTGAATGAACTGCATTTCAATGTGATCATCTTCAGAGCTCAGAGGAAGAGGAGGGCACACGAGATGAAATTATAAACATTATAAAACAAATTAGTGCCTGTTATTAGAAAAACACAGAGCCAATGACTCATAATATAATTTGTGTTCAAAGGAAGTCCAGAGACATCATGTCTGGAGCAGAATCATGTTTAATAAAGCTGATCTGTCAGCGATTGTTAGAGGCTGTGGTCGTATGAAGGGAGGTCACTGTGGACGACGCTACATGAACCTGAGCTCTGCTGCGTCCGGCTCAATGTGCTTCTCCTCTGCTTTAGTGACTTTAATGTGGCCTTGGCTGGCAGCAGGACGGGCAGACCACTAAGCCAAATTGATTAGATGAAGGCCCTCCTCTCTAGAGTTGTCCACACTTCCCCCTCCACACACACACACACACACACACACGCAGGCAATCTCTCTAATGGCCTCCTAGCAGCCCTGTCACCGCAGAACTTCAAGGACCAAAGGAGCAGGACGGTGAAGAGAACGGGCAATTTGTCAGCACACCACTCCTCCTTACAAATAAATATGAGGAGAAGAAGCTTTAGTATGAAAGTTCTTTAAATGGCTGCACTTTAAATAGCTGAATGCCGCGGTATATAAAGTGTATATGGAGGGATGGAGAGGGGAATAGACCAGCAGGGGGTCAAGCTTGGAAGTATCACTGCAATCACTGTGATCTAGCGTTTGTCTTTAGAGCCACTCAGCTTCATTGTCGGCGCTGCTGTCAATAGCACTTGAGCGGCTTTTTGCCATTTTGTGATTGTGCCGACGGAGCAATTACCATCAGGGCTCATTCTCAATGGTGTGTGTGTGTGTGTGTCGGGCTGGAAGTTCTTCACAAAGACAAGGAACAAAGACATTCAGTGTCAAGAAGCAAACAAGAGTTCAATCCAGCTATAGGTTAGGAGGACGAGGGACTAATGGTGAAGATGAGGCCTGGATGATCACTCAGGCAACTCAGAGTCCAGTCTAGTCCAGTCTAGTCTAGTCTAGTCTAGTCTAGTCTAGTCCTGTCCTGTCCTGTCCAGTCCAGTCCAGTCCAGTCCAGTCCAGTCCTGCGGCACCACGGGTTGCACCACATCTCTCCTTGAATATTGGAATAACCTTCTGCCCCCTCGGCCAATTAGATTCTACACAGAAACCTTAATGAGAGCAGAATAGCTGAGTGGGTCCAATTAAAAATCTGGAGCGCTGCAGAGTTGAAGTTAGCAAAGTTGATAACTACAAACAGAATTTCAGACAGAAACAGAGCGCAGTAATAAAACATGGAGGGAATCTCATTCATTTTGATCTGAAGCTGCCCTCAGTGAGATGGACGGAGGTGTCACTCAGACGGTAGAATAAGAGGACTGACTACTGATTCATTGAAGGTCAACCAGGCCCAAACTGAGCTGGTCAAATATGTATTTAAACATCAGGATTTCTTTGAAAAGAGCCAAACTGAGTGCCACTATTAAGTCAACCACTGCCTCAAATAACATCCTCACCTCACTGAGCAACAAAAAAGCATTCCATTCAAAAGAACCATTAAGGCTCGCTGCTAATTTAAAGTTTCAGACATTTTCTTTTACTTCTGAGAGATTTGAATTTAGTGGTGAGTGGAGGCAGCGGCGGCGGCGGCGCCGGCATCCGTATAATTACGGGAAAATTACATTCATTATTGTAATTTACATCTCATCTCAAATCCAATTATTAGCAGTTTGACCTGCGCAGCACATGTTAGCATGGAAATCTAAAATAAGCTCCCACTGCAGGGGAGAGGGAGGGGGGGAGAGGGAGGGGGGAGAGGGAGGTGTAGGGCGGGAGGAAACATGGAGGAGAGGAGAGGCTGCTACTTTGGGAGTTGTGGGAGGGAAAGAAACAATCAATATAGCTGAAAAAGATGAGGATTTTAAATAGACATAAGTCTCGGCCTTATAGCCCAGCTGCCAAGGGCGCCACGGCAACACTTTGATGTCTGATACGCAATACCGCTGCCAGTAATTTGCTCATCTGCATCTCTAGAGGGACCAACGCCTGTCTGTCTTCTTCATGAGTCTGACCGTGTGTGTGTGTGTGTGTGTGTGTGTGTGTGTGTGTGTGTGTGTGTGTGTTGCCGTCGTCAGTCTGTCTGTCTTTCCGTCTTTTAAAGCGCTGGCTCATTCCCCATCAGGCCACTTTCCAGGTAATACAGGCGCCAAAACAGGAAGTTGTAAGTGGAATAGGGTCGCTGTGCACGCGTGATCGGGAGAAACCAACACCCACAATGCAACGCTTGATTATGCTGATGTTATGGATCTCACAAAGGAAAGCATGCATCACTAACTCTACCTGCCTGATGTACAGATGAGTGAAGAGCAGAGAGCAACGAGGCAGGCAACAGATATTGTGATCATTATAACATTACATTACATCTTAGGAAGTCTGCCTCAAAGACCAAACAAGCGAAACATATCTGCTCATTCCTCAGGATCAGGTATTCCAATGTCCTCCCAGGTCTGAAGCTCTTACTACCACTGCCAATGTTTCTTTCTTTACACTGTTGAGTGCAATCAGAAGCCGTTCTTGAGGTAATCTTGCCCGGGATTGAATTTAATTTCTCACATGTATCCCGAAAAGGATGTGATTGCTCAATTTGGATGATGGGACACCGGAATGTTGGACTTCTTCCTCCCTTTTCCTCTCATATGGCCTCAGAATGTTAAGTTCAGTGTATATAAGTTGAATTCTGACCCTAAAACATAACAAACTTCCAGTAATCATGGATTCTGGAGGACATACAGGAGCTGATGAGTTCCTTCCTCCGGCCTGTCTGCCTTCTTGTCAGAATACAGGTGGGAATAAACACCGCCCTGCATATTGACAGATTCAGAGGCATATATGGGAATTTGAAAAAAGCAGCAATTCCTCACACAAACATGGTCCCAGTGTAAGACTGCAGGCTGCTGTGAGAGAGCTAACAACATTTCCATAAATCTCCACAGTCTAACAGACAGAAGCTGGATGAGCTCTGGCTTTGAAAGTCTTAGACGTCCTTTGAAGTTCACGACAGTTCCGTGTCAGTTCTCTGTCAGCTCACTGGTTCCACTTCATGGGATGTGGATTTGTGGACACTGGCAGCATTCTTTGACTCGCGTGTGCCGTTTTGTGTGCATACACTGTATATAAGTGTGTGTTGTGTGTGTGTGTGTATGTATGTTTGAGCATCTCCACCTTGTGTGTGTTTGCTCATGCGTGACCGAGTGTCTGACTGTGTCTCAATTCCATGAGCTACCTTGGTATCTACCTGTCTGTCTCCCTGTCTGTCCGACTCAGAACACTGCCGGTCCCTGGACACACACACACACACACACACACACACACACACACACACACACACACACAGCACTGCAGACTGTGTGTGTTTAAAGTATCAAAACACACTCACCCTCAAACTATTGCTCTTTATTTTAAACCAGGATAGAAACATTGGTTGGATTTGAGCTCAATTACAAGCAAACCTCCTGAACTAAAGTCCTGTGACATAAAGTAAACACAGATTTGGAACATTTTGCTAAGCTGTCATTCCTCCACCATGAAGGCCCTGACAGCCTGGAAGGGTGGAGACAAATCCACCTCCAGCTACTGTAGCATTACTTAGGTTTGATTGACACATGGTATTAGGAAACAGGTAAACACCAGCATCAGTCCAGCCTGCAGGTCAGGGTTTTCTTTCGGAGCATAAGTATCTCACGTCTCCGTCTCTTTACACCCCTAAATTCTTGAATTTCCAGTTCATTTCCTGCGGATCGCCCCGATTACATCATCACTGGGCACAGAATCCCACTGCATGCTGTCACGCTGCTGAAAGCTCAAAGGCAGAGCAACCCAAAGACTGTTTTAAACAATATTTCATGCTTCTCAACAAGGAAAGAGATTCCCGGGCTTCCCAGAAAAAGAAGATGTGACATTTTACTATATTCAAATGTTTGGTTTGTTTTGGAAATGTATTCTGGAGAGGTAGGTCTCACAAATCATCACATCACCCCAAATATGGCAGCACTTCCTCGAGACCACCTCTATCTGTGTTATGGTGCTGTTATGTTATTGAGGTTTTTGATAAATGTGACTCACTGGATCTCAGGGCCGACGGTGTGACTTCGATCTCGCTGCTGGCCTGGTAGGGCTGGAAGGCGGAGGCAGAGTTCATCTCGCCAACAAAGGGTTCGGGGCTCTGGGTGCCAGTGGAGCTGGCGCTGGTGCCGTCACCTCCATTGTGAGGATCCTGCTCCTCGTACACTGCAACCAGCTGGAGAGAGGGGGACAAAGTGTGTGTGTTAGTGTGTGTGCATTAGAGAGGGGGAGAGAGAGAGAGAGAGGTGAAGTTCGTTCCATATGTGTTTGTATGTCAGATGTTGTGTTGTGTGTGCATTTCTGAAATTCACATCCAGATAATGAGCCTGTGTGCAATAACATGGAAACAACCTGAGTCTCAATTACTCAGTCAGGTTGGAAGTCCTGCAGCAACACACACACACACACACACACACACACACACACACACACACACACACTTGCAAAAATCTGCAGTCATGCTGTGCAGGGTGTTTTGGGTTGCCAGGTTTGGTTCTCACAGCTGCTCCATCTCCATAAAGATGATGTGTTGCCATGGCATCTGATCTGCATACAGCATCCCATAATTATCAGAGTCTAACACACTGCTCATCACGGGAGCCAACTCACAAAGGGACAGAGAGAGAGAGCGAAGGAGAGAGAGAGAGAGAGCTGACTCCATGCCAGTCAGGCCTTTTCTTTGGATTCTGGACTGAAACACTGAGGGTGGAGTGGGGGTGGGGGGTCGGGTGTGTTTGTGTGGGGGGGGTGGGGTGAGCGATGAAAGGACCTGTAGTGGTGCAGGATGCAGTGCCAAGTGGTTTTCTATTGCACTGCCTGGTACAACCTGTTAATAAGCCTCTGGTAATGAGATTAACCCTGAGTCCAGCCAGGAGCCGCACAGCAGCAGGGATACGAGACAAAGGGACGTACATCACACCCTCCAAACGTCTGCACGCCTTACAAATCTATGCTATATAAGGCCACGCGTGCAGGGAGCCAAGCCGGTGCAGAAACACTTTTAGTCTGAAGGTAAAAATAGCAGATTTTTGGATGCATTTGCTGTTTTTCATCACAGCGACACCAAGAAATCTGCATACAAACAAGTTTATAATCCCCTGCCCTTCTTTGTGATTTAATTCATATGCAAAGGTGGTGCTGGAGTGAGTGTGTGTGTGTGTGTGTGTGTGTGTGTGTGTGTGTGTGTGTGTGTGTGTGTGTGTGTGTGTGTGTGTGTGTCTGTGTATGCAGCTGAATTGATGCCTTTCTGTGTGTGTGTGCTCCTGTGGTTTAACATTCCAGTAATTCAGGGCGACATCGCCGGTGCCAGCTCGCTACGATTAAAGCCGACTGCATCATTTGGCAGCGATGTTTTCACACGAGCCCGATGCCATCACGAGCCGCACTCTGTCACTGAACGCTTCACCCATTTCACCCTAATCACCTTCCACTCCAAGCTTTAAATTACATTCCTCAGGTTGGAGAGGCTTATTACCAATTTGGCGCACAAAAACGCCGACACAATCAGCCAGGAAGTGCTGTGGAATAAGAACCTGAGTATGAGACACTTTCAGGTAATTCGCTGATGGCTTGCTCATCGGCAAACGTGTAAATTTGCTGTGTTTATGTGTTTGAGAGGGAGAAAATGAAATGAAAGAGAGAAAAACAGCAAATATGTCTCTATGTTATGAAAGTTCTTGAATGAATCGACGTCTCAAGGTTGATCTGCTTTCTTTCTACATCTCATTTCCTTACAACTGTTACAGCCGGATTGTTCCCACTTGTTTTGAGGGTGAAAATAAAAGGTTGAATAGTTTGTAAATGGGCTTTGTTGGTGATAAAGACTAGGAACTGTAAGAAGAAGAAGAAGAAGCCAAGTGGGTTGTGAACACGGACGACACAGACGGGCGTTCGTTCGTCAACGTCCGTCCTTGGATGTATTTCCACTGGCCGTGTGTGTGTGTGTGTGTGTGAGCCAGTGAATCATTAGCCACAAACTAATCAGGCCTCCCATTCATATGTGACTGGGAATACTTAGCGGCCCAATGAGCCCTCGGCCTGCCAGCTGCCTGTTTAGACGAGTGAAGAATATTGTTGTTAGTGTGGCGTCTAAGTGTGGTTGCTTTTTAAATCCCTCTAATTGGGTCCACTTTGTTATTCCTTGCCTCCTTTCAGACAGACACTCCAGAGCACAGGGAGGGTGTCAGACATGTAGAGCGGCTCCGTCCCAGACTGGCCCCGTCCCTCCGCTTTCAAAAAAAATCAAATGCGCCCTCAGTTATTGAAGCCCATTGAACATTGACAGGCTTTTTCAAAGTGCTTGTTCAGCTCCTGAACCTGAAAGAGACCCAGATAGTCCCAACTATGCAGAAAGTGGGATTCAGGAGCTTTGGATCGTCACTACCCATAATTAACCTACCTTATAAATCACAGCCCCGGCTTGTGTATGAGCCCACATTATCACATTTCCAATAATCAGCTTCACCCAACAGATTCGCTGATGGCTTCCCGCCGCCTGGCACCAAACCAAGTCTGCACTCCGATTTGGCCTCCTGTCGCTTCTCCTTTCTTCTCCTCTCCTTATTTTTCTCGCCGCCTCTTGACGCTCCATTATCTCCCGCTGACCTCAGGTATATAGGTTTATGATTTATAGGTTGGGCTATGAAAGAACAGAATGAAAAGAATCGTATCTACAACAGCTGAGGGAAAGGGATTCTCGCACCAGGCTTTAACATCTGGACTAGGCTGGTGTGCCTCATCAGAGTCAGGACTCTGGATCTGAACAGGTACCTTAGAAATGCCAATATGACTGTAACAGACCAGGACACACACACATGGATCTCCTGTCATCGTTATCCAACCATCCCTCCATTCATCTCTCCTCTAACTCTTATCAGGGTAGTAACGGCCACAAACCCAGATGTTTCAATCCCATCCATGTCCTTAAAGACATTCAAAACACTCTAGTGTCTCCAGTTGAACATTGGACAAACAAAGACGACCCTTAGCGAGCTCCTTCCAACAAGAGGGAGCAGAAATTCTACCCCAAGATCTCTCCTGATGTCCGTCTTCCTCGCCATCAGATGTTCAGCGTTGGACTGTAGCTCTGTTGCTAAATTGAGAGACTCTGAGGCGTAGCAGCATCTGCAGTACACTACACTTTACATCTGCAGAAGTAGCAACTTAAGGGTTGAGGCTCTCCTGGACACAAACACCTGCTGCTGCTGATGAGACTCAGCTTAAGCGTGGAGTGAAGGCCATTCAGCCAACGCTTTGCCTCCGTCTGGGGAATTTGTCACAGACACTTAAGAGCTCAGTCGATTTCATTTTTCATGTTTTTTTCCCCGTATTTTCCCTCCTGAATATTTGCGGCAGAGTTCTTATTCCAAAGTTTTCAAAAGCAGGAGAAAGTTTGGGTGATGCACAGACAGGAGCAGCATGGCTAATTGTCAAGTGGCGTGACAGCTGAGGCTGAGGATTGAGAGCAGATAGGAAGGAGGAAGGGAAGGAGACAAGAGCAAGAGAGAGCTTGAATTTTAAAGAGCCCCCGAATGACAAGATGCTACAACCTGCAATAAAACAGCATATCAAAACCAAAGCCTCCAGAAAGTGATCAAGACTGCAAGAGAGAGCAGAGCGAATGACAGGATGGGAGCTGAAGAAGTAGAAGAAGGAGATGAAAAAGAACGCTCCAGTTTTCAGGCTCAGGATAAACTCTGGGGTGATTTGAAAAAGCTATTTAACTCAAACATGCTTCAGTTAAGAGAGAGAGAGAGAGAGAGAGAGAGAGAGAGAGAGAGAGAGAGAGAGAGAGAGAGAGAGAGAGAGAGGGAGGACCTGACTGATTCTTGTTTCATGGGCCTCCCTCTCCAGCAGGGCGCTGTAGCGTCGCTGCTGCCTTAAGCCCTTGGAGCAAGACTGACACTCATCCACTCTCAGCCGGTTCCACTGACTGTCGCAGCGGCTGCCAATCAACCGCTATCTACCTGGGAGCCTGAGGGATCCGGAGGAGAGGCAAGAGCAGACAGAGAGAGAGAGAGAGAGAGAGAGAGAGAGAGAGAGAGAGAGAGAGATGATGAAGGGTGAGATGAGGTTCAGGCATGCAGCCTGTGCAGACGGGTACAGGCTGTATTCGGGATCCTGTATTTCCATATCTGTAACCCGAGACGGGGCGGAAAAACAGAATCTCAGGGATGCCTTTCATGTCGGCCTCCTTTGATCTGCTCCTGACTTTTGGGAGCAAGGGTGGAGTAGAAATAGAGATGGAGAGAGCGAGCGAGCGAGCGAGCAGCTGAGGAGGGGAGAAGGAGTTGTTTTGTCAACTTTTCTCCATCTCTTTTCTCTCTTCTCCCAACACACACACACACACACACACACACACACACACACACACACACACACACACACACACACCATTTCCAAAGGCCCATCCCTTACAGCGTCACCGTGCGATCCTCCTACCACACGAGACAACAGAGGAGATTAACAGTCACAGACCAGGGAAATGTAAAACCTGGACCGGAGCGCTGGGACGCTGATCCACATCTGCAGTGACAGAGTTTTCACAGCCGAGCGGAGGGAACAGGCGACACGCGGCAACCAGCAGGGGAGCTGGCAGTCCGCTCAATATACACCTTCAATTAAAGAGCACATCATCTCCTCCCCCCTGCTGAGGAGAGGTGAGGACACACAAAGAGTCGCCCCATGGAGTCCTGACTGGAATGGATTCATTCATCATCACAAGCTGTCATTTCTTCACCTCCAATGAAATGAAACTTTCATTAGAGAGACTTGATGAAGAGCTGTGATCATTTCAACATGAAGGGCAGGAGGAGAAGACGGAGTTCATGAAGCTGTTAACTTAACTAGCGCGCGTGCGTGCGTGCGTGCGTGCGTGCGTGCGTGCGTGCGTGCGTGCGTGTGTGTGTGTGTGTAGATTGTGCTGATCTGTCCAATGTGCATTTGATTTATGACAAAAGGAGGGAATGACACTTTGGTATAAAGTGGACTAATGAGCAGAATTCCTTAAAACCTACACAGCTAAGACATCTCTCTGTGCCTCCACACACACACACACACACACACACACACACACACACACACACACACACACACACACACACACAGAGAGGCCTTTCTTCTTCATCTCCCCTGTCTGTCATTTATCATCATTTTATTTGCTAGGGCACTGGGGGTGAAACGTTATTACGCTACAGGAGAGGAGGGAAAGTGTGAAAGCCACTTACTCCACCTGAAACTCCAAGGACTCTTAAACTTGATGAGTAATAGTCACAAGCTGCCATCCTTCATCTATGCACCCGCTGTCTTTCCACCCGTGTGTCCATCCATCCATCCTCTGGTCCGCTCCATCACCATCTATCACCTGAGCGTCTGTCTCTCTCTGTGCACAGGAGCGGCATGAGGATGACGCAATAACAGGAAGTGTCTTTGGATAACAAGATACAAGAAATCCTCTTAAATCTACGTCAAATGTGTCTTGATATTAGGAATAATTGTGTCTAAAATCAGCCTGCGCTCCACCCGAGTGTTGAATATTTGATCTCTTCCTCCTCTTTATTATTTCTCGCCTCGACATGCCAACAAAGTGCTTAGTCCTGTATTCCCCCTGCTTGTTAAAACCATCAAATATTCAGAGAACGTGTCCCGAGCACTCCGCTCTGCCATCCTGGGCCTTTCCAGCTAACCCCCGCGCGACACCCGGCCTCACGCAGAAACGCATGCATATTTCAGAGGAGCTGTCACAGGAGGATGAAGCCGGGAGCCGCCGCCGACGCCCCCCCCCCCCCCCCCCCCCAGGCTCGCTAAGGCAAGACCTGGAATGATGACACACACCCCAAAGTCAACGTAATGTGCAAAGAATGCTGCAACACATCAAATGCATCCTCCTGTGTAACACGGAGAGACGCCAGCGAGGGCGGCGAAGGAGGGCGAGAGCGAGGAAGAGGAGGAATTTTGTACAGCGGCGTGCGGAAAGATGACAAGCCTGAGGAAATATAATCCTAACGCAAACAGGTGCAAATCCTCAGATTGGTTTAGGGGAGCTGTTCTTTGCTAAGGCATTGTTCTCTTTTCACTTTCATATAAATGCAGCTCAGGTTAGATTCACAGCTGGAAGAAACAAAACAAATGTAGGACGAAGGAGGGAGAAAAGAGACGAAACAGCTAGAAAATATACAGAGCAAGCAAAGTTTAACCAGATTAGAGACTCATCCCTTTCATATCCACTCAGCCCAGCTCTCATCCCCGCCTTTGAAGTCTTCCTCCTCCTGCGTAGGGGGAAATGAGTTCGCACATATTATCGCACCTTGCGTGAGCGAGTGTTACCTACGGAACACAATGCTGACGGAGATGGAAATGTCTGCCACGCACTCTCGCTGCGTACCGGCCGGCGTGTACGAGAGCCTTTACAATCTGAGGTGGTGAGTAAGACACCAGCCTGTACAGCTGCAGGAAACAAGGAACAGCTGTCTGGAGGGAATATGATGTGGCTCAGAGAGAGAGAGAGAGAGAGAGAGAGAGAGAGAGAGAGAGAGAGAGAGAGAGAGAGAGAGAGTAATAGAAAGGAAGGGAGAGTGAGAGAGACAGAGAGAGTGAGAGTGGGAGGGAGTGAGAGAGAGAGAGAGAGAGAGAGAGAGAGAGAGAGAGTGATAGAAAGGGAGGGAGAGTGAGAGAGACAGAGAGAGGGGGAGAGTGAGAGTGGGAGGGAGAGTGAGAGAGAGAGAGAGAGAGAGTGATAGAAAGGGAGGGAGAGTGAGAGAGACAGAGAGAGGGGGAGAGTGAGAGTGGGCAGGAGAGTGAGAGTGGGGGAGAGAGAGAGAGAGAGAGAGGAAGACCGAGGGGCAGAGAGAGAGAGTGAGAGAGAGGGAGAAAGAGCGAGAGGCAGAGAGAGAGAGTGAGAGAGACACAGAGAAAGAGAGACAGAGAGAGAGAGACACACACACAGAGAGAGACACAGAGACACAGAGAGAGAGAGAGCGAGAGAGAGCGAACGAGGGAGAGACAGAGAGACACAGAGACAGACAGACAGCCAGTGAGAGTGAGAGCGAGAGAAAGAGAGAGAGACACACACACACACAAAGAGAGTGAGAGAAAGATAACAGCTAAATGTGTGTGTGTCTCAGTAAGAACGTAACCAATCAGAGATCTTGTTATCACCATGCTGGACCTAATTACCATCATCATGATCACCTGCTGCTCATTAACCCTGGGCACACCTATGAAATAATACCTCACTAATATTCCATCAACACGCAGACTTCTTTAGATGTAATTATTTTAATTACCCGCTTCTATTCCGTTCTATTTTGAAGGCTCATCTCCTTTGAATTCTCTCTCACACACACCTGCACACACACACACACCACTTCATCACTGTCTGTTCTTTACTTGCTCCATCTACTTTACTTTGGACTTAAACACACACACAGCAGCGGGTTGAGACAGTCCAGGGAGGAGGCACCTTGAGGCGTCTCACCCTCAGAGCCGTCTTAAAGAAATCTAATCCATCATGAACCTCTCTCCTCCCCGAGCTTCATCCAGTCCGCCCCTAACACGCTCACGCCCAATCTAATAAAGCCTTTCCTCCACAATGCTGATTTACATGCAAAACAACGGCCCCGCTGTCTGTCTAGGGCCCGGGCCAGCAAATACACACACAGATATGAGGAGGTGAGCATACCGGCACAAATGCACACAAAGTGACATTTGTGAGGATTAGTATTCCTCTCTCAAAGTGGTGGCGTCAGAAAAAGCCCCGTATTCTAACGGAGCCTTTCAGAAGGAAGTGCCCTTCAATCTTTCATTGGTTATGCACAAAGCCAGGAGAGTAATTAAAAACTCTGCATCCAGGGACATCAGCACAGAGAGAGGGGGAGACAGAGAGAGAGAGAGAGGGAGAGAGAGAGAGGGAGAGAGAGAGAGGGAGAGCGTGGCCAAAGAAAAAAGGGAAGGCTTCAAACATTTCAGGCTTCCCTTGTGGAAAGAGATGGAGGGAATGAGGAGGAGGAGAGAGAGAGAGACAGGTTGGGCAGACAGAGAGGGAGGAGACTCTCCTTGACAAGGCCATGTACACTCTGTAGTCAGGGCAGAAGGAAACAGACTCATTCCCACCTATAACAGTCATGAAGCAGCATTAAGCATGCTTGACTCTTTCTGATACATTGTCTTCTCAGTCATGTTCGTCCCAATTGCAGAGTTTCAAAGTGTCCAGTGTCTCAGAGCCCTGGGACGAGGAGAGAGAAGAGAAGTCCTTTGTCTCTGACTTGAGACCAGGAGAGCTCAGACTCTTACATCTCTATAGGAATGAGACAGACACCACTGAACTAACCTTCATCCATCACTGAAACACCTTTTTAAAGTGTGGATTCTTGCTTTAAAACCTTGTGCAGATGGTATGTGGACCTACTTGTTGGGCTTTAGGTGAGCGCTGTCCATCATCTCACTACATTAAAGCTGTGGCTGGAGTGAAAACAGCCAGAAGCTCTTTCCTCATGGGGAAAGATCAAACACACACACCCGATACACCAGCAGCCACTCACACTCCATCAACCAGCTTTGAGGCTCACATACACATACAGTATACGGCCATATGGACAGGGCCGGCCTCTCTCACGGGTGACCCTTGACCTCTCGGCTGGGATCGCCCAGGATGAGCTGCACGGTAGCCTGAGGCCATTCACAAAGAGCTGAGCCTGGACTGTGTGTGTGTGTGTGTGTGTGAATGTGGACAGCTATATAAAGCAAACAACGAATATAACACAAATACATCTGTTTACATCATTTACTACAGCACATATATATGAAATACGTGAACTGAGGCAATTAGAAAGAGAAAGTGAGAGTGTGCCGACAGCTTGACCGGCTCTTTGCTATAACAAAGCAAAGTTAAACACTGCAAGACTTTGACTTTCATGACTTAGACGAAGTGTTGAGGTAGGTATTTGGTCTTTGCTATGTTCTATACTGTCCACAACCAAAGAACAAAAAACTACTTTTTTACTGTGTGGCTGTAGAAATATGAGGCCAAGTGGAAGAAAAAATACACACTCGCATTTCCCAGAAGGAGCAGCCAGACGGAGCGGCGGGGCATTAAATCTGTATTTTCTTTACCTGGCACAAAACAAACAGGTCGAGGCTGAAGGGAAAGGGCATCAGAAGACTCAAGGTCCTCAGAAACACACAGTGCCTGCTCATTAAAGCAGTCATCCAGCCTGTCAGGTGTGCAGCCAGACAACACACTTAGTGAATGAGTAAGAAATGTCAAGCTACTGAAGCGTCAATCAACAAATCAGCCAATTAGTCAGTTAATCAGTCAGCCACAGTGAGTCAATTAGCTACTAAGTCAGCCACCGGTACGCCACTACGCTGTCAGCAGGCCGCTCTTCAGCCAGCCAATCAGGAAGCCAATCAGTCACCCAGTCAGCCAACAAGAAGATGGCAAAGTAGAGTTAAACTCCCCGCCGTTGGCACTCAATGTGCATAAGGCAGAGCCAGCACACACACGCACGCACACATACACACACACAACTAGCCATTGGGGACAGCACTGTCATTATCTGCCATCTGCAGACCTGAGCAGCCTTCGCCTGGAGGGAGAGGAGAGGAGGAAGGAGGAAGAGAGGAGAGGAGAGGCCGAGAGTGGTTGCTTGTCCTCGTGTGTGTATCTGTCAGGGGGGTAAACATACAACATTACCAAGGAGCGGACACACACGCACAGGAACACACCAGAAGGACCACGGCGTCTTGCCCACGCAGGGGAGACACACACACACACACACACACACACACACACACACACACACACACACACACACACACACACACACACACACACACACACACACACACACAGGCCTTGATTTGTGAGAGAGCGGCAGACTGTCCAACTAGTGTATTACACCAGAGGAGAGTTGTGAGAGATTGTGGCAGAAACATGGCCTGTCAGACAGCAAAACGTGTGTGTGTGTGTGTGTGTGTGTGTGTGTGTGTATGTGTGTGTGTGTGTGTGTGTGTGTGTGTGTGTGTGTTGATACCTTTTCCTCATAGCTTGTTACTCTCTAGACAAAAGTGGGTGTTGATTGCAGAGATAAATACTGTCAGGATCCCTCTGCCTCTCTTCTCTCTCTACTTGAACTGTATCATGTCTGCTTTAGGGAATCCAACTGATCTACCAAATAATACACATAATACTAATTATATATATGTAGATACTTTAGTAACTACAGTTTTTTGCACCATAACTTAGTTATAACATGCACATTGTGTCTCGTGCGACCAAAAACATGCAAACTCCCTCCCTTGCTCTTGAGTTGGGGCACTTCCTGTAGAGTTTGGAGTTATTTTGGACTTAAAGTGCTATACTGTGTGTCTCTGCTGGTTTATAATTTACCTCACCTGGTTGTATATTTGTGCATTATGTATAACTTCAGCATGTATAAATCATGGCGAGGTGAGGTGTGAAGGCTCGGGCTAGTAGGGGAACTTGATTCCTGGAGCATCAAGGCGTGAGCGAGACAGGGGGGCGCTCACACACTACAACAACACGCTGCAGAATGAAAAAAGAGTCACGCTTGAGTCTGAATAACAACGACACAGGCTGCTGAGTTGTTGAGGGTTTTTTTTTCTTGGTTCTTCCTCTCCGTGCTGCTTTCTTGGTTGCCATGGGATGTAGCCAAGCCCACCGCTTCATTGAGTCCCACACCTCAATGGCACCGGGGCTTTCTGGCTGTGCTAACGTGTGTGTGTATCTGAGAGTGTGTGTGCGTGGCTTGCCCGTGTGTGTCCGTGTCTTGTGTGTGCTTCATGTAGAGGCTGACAAGAGCCCTGGAGCCTGAAGGAAGCCGCTAGGATGCACGCATGCAGCACTCCGGAAATGACAAAGAGGACTAGAAGCATACTGTTAGTCTGAGGTTTGAAATGAGACCAAAGACATGTAAGACACACACGCTCACACACACTCACACACACTCACACCAAACCCTGCAGTGTTCAGTGAGTGTCTGCACGGACTGGAGAGCTGCCTGCTCATCCTGACTGACAGCACATTGCTATTCAATCACTTTTTAATCTAAGTACATATACAACAGAATCACATTAAGAGGTGTAAAGAGAACGACGGACAGCACGCGCCAAACCACAAATGTAAAATAATTCATGTCCGTGCTTTACAAACGCACTTGAATCAACATGCCTAAGAGGAAATGGGCTCCATGTTGTTAGCCGTTCATCAAACAGAAAGGTGAAACCAATTCCATTCCTCCTCAGTAAAAGCTTTATTCCTCTGCTCTGTCACACGGCACCCTTTGGATTGGAACCCCCACCCACTTCCTCTCCGCTCAACCTCTCTGTTCCTACCCGAATGCGAGTTGGCGTCTTAGCAAGGCAGCTTGTGCCCTCTAGTGCACGTCTGCACGCCAAGAGCTCTGCAACTCTCTCTCTCTCTCTCCCTCTCCCTCTCTCTTTCCCCCTTTCTCCCTCTCTCCCTCCCGCTGTGAGGCAATGAAATGTGGTGATGCAATGTTGTGGCATAACTTGTAAATTGATGTTAAGGCATGTGAAATACAGAATTAGACTTTTACACACGTGCAGCCTCTCGCGTCTCTAAAAGAGAAGTTCTTACACATCTACAGAATTCAAAATTGATGACACGAATCTGTCGAGGCAGATCTGTATTTCTCCACGCAGAGGGATGAGCCCTGTAGCTAAGGAATACTGAATATGTGAGTGGAGAGCTGGTAGGAGGCTCGCTGGAGGGAGCACGGCAGTACTCAAATATTCAGTCAAGTAACTCAAACAAATGTGCGTCAAAGAGAGAGAAGAAAGGACATCAGGCTGGCTCTGCTCCACCCTGTGCATAATGGGAGGTTAGGAGATGGGGAAGGGGGGCGTCTGGGGAGTGCCTCTGAACTCCCGTAACCTCAATTATTCAGCATTAGGCCTCCGTATTGATTTCCTGTTGGATCGACTTACTGAGTCCCAAGCAGTGGGACAGTGACACGCTATAGCCTTCCCTGAGAGGGGATCTTTAAGGGTGGACGGATGGATGGGAGTCTGTTAGCGGGTGGGAAAAGAGATACAGATCCACAAGAGGGGCGATGTGAGTGTAATTAAGGATCCCCCTTATCAGGGCTGTGATAGATGAAGACGTCTCGGCCGGTGAGGCGGTGGGTCGGCGCGGTGAGGGGACAGGTTAGTTTAGCGCAGCGAAGCGACCTTGGGGAGGAGGGTTGGTTGGATGTTGGGTAGAGGCCGGTGTTTTCCCATGACAGGGTTCCTTTTTTGGGAAAGAACAATATTTATGTTTGAAAGGAAAACACTGTGCCTGTCAGATAGGCGGGGGCAGACTAATTGGTGGAGGATATGTGGTATTATTGCTGGTTCGGGGGGTGTTGAGACATGTTCTCAGAGAGCAACCACTGCCCCTGCCGACCCTAATGAAGACAAACAAAACGGCAGTGTCAGGCTCAGTCAGCCTCTATATTTCTCACACTTTACAGGAGCATCAGCTGTGAAAACACACGACATGGGGATAACACGAGAAAACAAGCCGGCCTTTCCTTGAGCAAACAGAGAACAGCTAACGCGCTCTTTCAGCTTTATCATCTACATCGGGTTGCACATTATGTCAGGCTGGGGTTCCCGCCGTTTAACTGAACTGAGCTGCGTGGTAACGGACTGGCTCGGGTTCCAAATCAAGCAGATGGCAGGAGTTGCCTTTCTGCAGTTTCTCCTTGGCCCAACCTTGAGACGCAGCACCGCGCCGAGCCGGTGTGGAGCTCAGGAAGACCGGAGGAGGGGGGTAAATCTGAGGCCTGTACCTCAACAGAAGGCCGGCTCATTTGAAGAGGCTGAAGTCATCGAGGAGTGCGCTGGAGTTTTTGAAGTGTGACATAAGGTGAGAAGGCGCTGAGGTGATGAAAATGATTCAGACCCAAGAAATGATATCAGTTTCTAGACCAGAATGAGGGAGAAAATCAACAGTTCACTTCTCTGGTGGGGAAGGCTAAATGGAGGCGTGTGTGCCAGTGGGGTTGGGGGGGTGAGAGGGGTGAGGCTGGGGTCGTGGCAGAGAGCAGCTAACTAGAACCGTCGGCGGTTGAGTGCCACCTCCTAATCAAGGCTTTAATTGGCATTGTTGATGACAAGTCCGGGCCGCGGGGCGGACCGCCGCAGTGACTGAGTGCAGCCGGCTCCTCTTTACTCACACACGTGCGGTACGGTGTGTGTAGGTGTATGTTCCTGCTACGCCAACACGTGCCTGCAGTACATTTTTGTCAGTCAGCGCCACAGATCACGAGGCCCCATAGATTAGAGCAAGTTGCCAGCCGATGATGCCGTCAATGGGGACGCTGCGGATACGATCTGTCAAGACTTGGCTCCGAGTCTGAGACCCATCAAACAGTTGTGCCGGGAAATGCCCGGAGGCAATTTTCATTCTGATACATGACACATAAGTTGAACGGAGCACAGCGAGCGGAGAAGGAAAAATCTGAACTCAAAGGGTTACAAAACACGAAGGAGAGACGTTCAGCTGCGGGATGAAGGAGGAGATGAAGAGTGATGGACTGAGAGCTCCAATAAAGATCCGCACTCCTCAAGATGGCTGAGGGCTCGGCGCCGGCTTGCACGAGGATGGCATGAATGTAAATGGGTCGGTGGATGGTGTCAGTCTCCGTCAGTGCTGGACCTAGACCTCTCTCTCTCAGCCCACAACCTGGGAATCAACCTCTTCTCCGTTCTGTCCAACCGTCTACCGTCTAACCTCCATCATCCGCTCTTTGGGTTTGACTCTTTCTCTCACGCTGTCTGCTATCAGTCTCACCTTGCTCTGGATTTGCCAACGGCTACAAACCCAAACGCAAACCGCCTTCGCTTTACCTTTCCTTATCATCAGGATGTCTCTTTAGTGAATGGTTTGCTCTCTCGGGGCTCAACTCTAGGCAGCAGATTTGTCATCGGAGTTTGCAGCGATAAATGAGCTTTCCCAGTGAAGCCTTACAGTTCATTTGTGTTCCATTACAGCGACACGACTGCGGCAGACAGAGGCTGTTACACTGCAGAGGAGCTAAACTAGGCGTGTGTGTAGGAGTCACTACAAGTGAGCGAGGCTTGTACTTGTATATGTGTTTGCTTGTGCCCTGAACTCTACACTCCTAACCTTGTGAAATTGAGTCGTACTTTTCTGCCTCTGAACAGAATCTACTGGGTTTGCTGCATCGCTCTCAAGGTTTGACTTCATGGAAACGATATCATTTGAAATATGAATAGATCAGGATGAAGGTTCAGATTGTAGTTAGTTTAATGTTCCGGCTTGTGTTTGAGGCTATTATGGATAACCTTAACATTATGCAAATGGTGGAAAAGACTGTGGAAAGATTAATGAAGCTGTCGGACCGGAATGGTTTTTTCATCTTTTGACTGCTACAATTGTTTAATTGAATTCATTACATGCATCATTCCTACAAGCACCTGTTATGACCTACAGCATTACTGCACTAATGTTTCATGCAGCAGCTGGCTTTTAAAATTTGACATGTAACCAATCAATCAAAATAGCTTGGACTGTGATTCTGATGTTGCATAAATAGAGGGAGCCATGCGGGCATTAACGTCAAGCCAGTAAAATGAGAGATAAAGTGAAATGTGGGACACAAAGGCAGAGAGAGTGAGAGGCAGATAGAGAGATTTTCATTCTGACTGTATTCCTTCACAACACAGGCACAAGAGTATCTGGACTGAATGGCACGAGGCTGCTCTGCATCACACCGTGCCAACACCAGCTGGAGATCCAGCTTCCTCTCTATTGTACACAGCTGCAAATCCACCGTTCTCAGTGATCCCCCCCCCTGAAAAAGGAAGCATGCAGCAGGAGCCAAAGCGTTCAGCTCCTCCAGCAGGTCGACAGCTGATCTGCGTGTATAAAAAGGCTTTGACAGAGCAGCGAGGCGGCAGTGTCTCCAGGTACAACACAAAGCCTCCTGAGAGCCTAATCTCCTCTTTCAGAAGGTGTGTAAACTGCTGCTTCTGAGAGGACGAATCAGCAGGTTTCAACCGCAAGAACTCACCAGCCACTGACATCACCTGAGAAATGCTTGACAAGCTCTAACTACAAGTACAACCAAGAAAATAATGGCGAAAAAAGATTTCTACAGCTTTGAAAGAAAGATGAAGTGTGTTTCTGCTTGGTTTGACTTTCCCTGTTACACGCTGTATTACAGTGAGAATAGCTTTAAATTAAATTTTCATTAGACGGTTTGTTGTTGCAGGAGTCAAGCACTGAACTGCAAATAAGACCAACTGCTGAGTCTCCAGATTTACCACCTTTACAGAATGTTTTCTCTTCACTACTTTACGTTGAGTAATCTGCTCAAAGTGCTGAGATCGTTCTGTTTCGCTGCTTACAAAAATAAGCTAGTTCTAAAAAGGTTAGCCTGAGTAAGCCTGCGTCTGACCAATCGGGGAAGTTAGGTCTTCGGTCTGAGTCCTGAGGCCTGTGGTCCGATTGCCATTCTGTCTTTGAAGCTCTAAGGTGTAATATATGAGTTCTAGCCTCGTCTCTGTTGAAGCTACTGTACTCTCATGAAGTAGAGCTGGATGCTGTGGAGCCGGCACACGTCCATGCCTTTAGAGAAGGAGGATAATATGTTATTTGGAATATCTAACTACAAAAACTGCCCAGATACTTTCCATAATACGGCCGTCTGAAAGGCAAACTCTTCAAATTGGCCACAAAAAGTGTCTACAATCTCAGTCTTTTTAAATGGGCCATTTAAACTGCACTATTTCCTTGGCTCTGTATCAAAAATGGTCATAACAGGCGCAACTGCACTTCATTTCACAGTCAGACACAGGCGATGCAGGCAGTGATGGCCAAATGTGAGGTTTCCATGAGATGCATACTCAGATTTCCACTCTGAGCTCATGTTTTATAGAAGACATTATGAATTAATTGTGTGCCCAGAGATGAGGGCGTCTGCGGTAATCATGGATGACTGAAGAGCCGCTGTGTTCATCGGGAACATTACAGGAGAACACTGTAATTATTTACCCCCCTACCTTTTATATAAAGTAACTTATTGGGTTTAGGTAAAGGTTACGGGACAATTCTGTCTCTAATGTGAACGCTGGAGTACCGCTGTGTACTGCAGCCACTACAGTCATATAATTGGATCAAAACAAGAACACGTGTGTTGGTGTGTGTAGTGTGCGTGTGTGTGTGTCCTCTCTGCATGACCACCTAATGGACATCATAAAACCAGAATACCTCTAAACAAGCCATGACAGCAGCCAGACCACACTGTGCTATTTATGTGCCACATGCACCGGGCTAACTCACCTTTCTCCTCTTTGTCTCCTGTTAGCAGTCCTTCAAACCAATTAACACCTAGACAGCCATTCAGGTCTGATGCCAAACGGCTGGATACAATTAGGAGAAGGAAACGTGGCTACTTATAGCACAGGAAGGGGATTTAGGATGCTGGGCCGGGCATTAGGACTTCTGTTGGCTAGCCTAATAATGAGGAGGTAGACAGTAGTGAGATCTGTGTGAGCGACAATGGAGGCAAACCAGGAAACTACTCAGGATTCAAACTCCATTAAACAACTTTGTACCAGCAGGTGGATGTGTATGGTTGGGAAACAAACCATAAATTGCGCTGCGACCTGTGTGTAGTACAGTGGTGGACCTATGCTATACTTAAGGGGTCCCTTGGGATAAGGCAGTGAAGGCGGCACATCGCTCTGATCTCCACACCCGGCCCCTTCCAGATTCTGGCAATATGGGCCTGGCGCCAGTAGTTTCCAGCTTGGTTCCTGGTTCCCAGTGATGCCCCCTTCAGCTAGGTTGTGTTTGGTCGCACGACACGGTGCTCATTAGTGCCTTCAACACAAAGACTCTCAATGCCCGACTGCCGGCCAAGATCTGAAAATGTGTCCTGGAAACATTCGGAAAACGCAGCACGACATTTTTCATGGGGGTCTTTGAAGAGAAAGCGCTCGAATGTGTGCGGCAAATGTTGTTGGGGCTTTTTTCTACCTCAAACACATTCCAGTCTGCCGTGTTTCGTACCTTTCTTTGTTCGCCTCCTCTTTCACACGTTAACTAAATGGGTCACAGCCATTACACAGGAAGTTCGCGTGTGAAGCAGTGCCACCCGGTGGTTACAAGGTCGGTCATGCCACCCATGAGTCACAGCCGAGAAGAGATTGTAGAAGGGTTTCATCCCGACAACACTTCTATGCAGTGTTGATTACATTACACAACAGACACTGTAATAGATAGACAGTCAAATGAGTGATGTCATCGCTGCTATGTATTGTTATGATAGCAAAAATAGAGTGTCCCTTAGTGTCAGATGTTACAGAATGGAAAATCCTTAATGGAGCCTAAATGTGTGGCTCCTCATTCCTTCCTTCCACAGAGACATCCGACATGCAGTGAACTAGGCCAGCATTCCCATTTTCCTCTGTGGCTCGTAAATTATTCATCCCGACCAGAGGCCCCTACATAGAGCTTAACTATATGATGGCCTAATGAGGGTTATTGATCAAGTAATTGATTGCTTTATGCATGGCCTAACTGACTGCCACTGATCCATTTGGGCAGCTCATTACTTAATATGCATTATTCAGAGCTAACCACTAACCAGCGGAGACTGCAGCATCATCCCAACAATGAATGTCGATAAAATCATAACAGCCAGAGTCTGGGCTGCATCAGTGCACCAGTAACTCTTCACTCCAGTGTATAAACACACTGCAGTAGAGCGCTAACCCCTTTTATATTAGTTGTCGCATTTGATTTATCAGTAAATGACACCGAGCCAGTAAATAGCATTTCTCCAACCTGTGCTCTAAACGTTTTCATGCTCTAATCTTCTGTGTACCTTCTCATATTTCCTACACGTCACTTCTATTTACATGCGGCTGAGCCCATTGTTCCACCTCTCATCCGTCTGGCCTTTCAAAACCCAGAAAGAATAACAGATCCTGGCACACGGAGGTATCGCCTTCAGACCTGCACCTCTCAAAGAAGCCGACCGCACTTGGCTCGTGTCCTAGACAGGCATCCAATACCGCGTGCTATTTTTCCCACAGATTTGGAAGTGAACCACAACACAAACGTCTTCTCCTCTCCTGGTCTTGTAAGAGAACCCAGGAGGAAACCCTCTGGAGAGCGCTTTGCACAAAGTAAATGACTGAACGCCCACACACACATACTGACTCTGACCTGCACTGGCTCTTTGGCTCAAACACCCAGGGCTTGGGTTGCGACACAGCTGGCGAGCTCACAAGGAGTTTCTGGACTGTGCTATTATGCTCACTTAGCATTCATCTTGGTGGCAAGCTAGAACGCACTGGCAATGTGGTCAAAGGATGGCTATTTTATAAGCTGACGTTCAAAGCTTAACTGAATAACAAATGGGGGTTATGAACCTGTTCTGCGGCGCCATTAGACGTTCCTCAGCTCCACAGTAAACCATGTGCGATGACCATTTGACAGATATGACAGGCGTGGGATGCGTCCTGCTTCATCCTTTCATCAAAGAGCAGCAAGATTTTTTTTCCTTTAATAAACAGGAGTCTGGAGGCGGGAAGGAAAGCGGGAGAAAGAGAAAATGTGACTGTGATGACATACCGTGGAGAATAGACGAGGTCTCCAGAGCGACCTGCGGCTGAAAGCATCACATCGACTCGCTGGAAAAGCAACCGCTGCATGCTGAGCCGTATGCGGAACGGGTCAACAGGGGGATAACTAGTGAGGGTCATCCTGGGGTGATCGCAAAGCGGGTAGCTCGACTTTCGCTCCTTCTCCTCTTTCATTCCATCTCTTTCCATTAGACCGACACAATCTGAGCTCCGTCTCATGTGTGACCCCCGTAGGTGTTTGTATTCTAGTTCATATTTCTTTACAGAGAGAGCAAGGATGATGCCGATCTGTCAGTCTTAGTTTTGTTTCTGCCTGATGTGACACTACTGCTCTGCTTGAGTTTAACATCAACTCCAATACATAAAAAGAAACGCACACACACACCGTCAGAGATCTGTCTCTCTGTGAATAGTAACTTCCTTATTTCTGGACGTGATCATGTCTCTCACACACACACACACACACACACACACACACAGGTTTGAGGTCATGGGAATGTGTTTGCGTGGCCTTTAGGTGATTCCACAGGGACTCAGTTAAATGTCCCTGTTCACATTCATTATTCTAATTAAAGTGGGGCAAGAATGTAAACCCGTATTTTGATCTATTTACAATTCTAATTTTGCTAATAAAATGTCTATTAATAATGGAATGAAAAGTGGCAACAAAAGAGCGGCAAATGGCAGCGGCGGAGCCAAAGCCGCTCCTGAAGCGATTCCTCTTTCCTCTTTCAGAGCTTGGTTTCCTGCCAGACCCTTTCCAATTCAACCGGCAGACACAGAAACAGACACAAAGGACACAACGAGCACCTGGAACCATTCGGCGGTCTGAATGTCATTTATGAGCCAGGTTATGCACACCGCTCCAGGGTCAGCCCCGACGCCAGGTCAGGGTTTGTCACTAATGGGGCTCTCAGAGTGCCAGGGTACCGGAGCTGTGAATCCCCCAGAGAGGCATCAGTCTGAAGGACCCAAGCCTCTAATTGGGGCAGCCCATGTACATAAATGACAGATTATGACCTATAAATGAGAATTTATGTGACCATTAGACGTGGCGGGTGATCCCGGCAGAGATGGAGAAGGCGCTCATTAGCTATGCATCCAGCGAGCGGGGGGTTCTGCCTAATTAGCCTGATGATATGCAGGCTACACACACTTAGTTTGCTGTTTTGTTAAGCTTCTTTGGGCGCACAACTACCACCACCACCACCAACTGAACCACTCTGTGCTTCAAAGTGCAGTGACAAGAGCAAAGCATTGACGTAGGAGAAAATCGTTTCTTGGTATTGTTTGCGATAGTCCTCCAATTTCCCATTATGAGACGAGCCTCCCTCCTCACCCTGGGAGGGGATGAAGGGGATATTTACGCAATATCAAAAAAAGCTTTCATGTGATTCACCCCCAGGGACGGGATATGTCTACAAAAATGTCCAAATCAATGTGCTTGTCCTAAAGCCTTCAGATGAGCGGTAATATCTGGGAGATTGATCGGTGTGATTAGGGATTTGAAGGCAGACTCAAATATTTGCACATGAAGTGACAGTATTAGTGCTGTAATATTGAGTGGTGGGGGTGGAGGGTGAGGTGGGGGTGGGGGTGAGGTGAGGTAGGGGTGTCAGGAGAGGAGATGAAGCCTGGGTAGACGCTGGAAGGAGAGCGAGTCTTGTGATAGGTGGAGGTTTTCAAATGAGAGACTAATACAGGCAGCAAGAAAGAGAAGGAGACAGCGTTGTGTGTTTGATGAACCCCCCCCCCCCCCCCCCCCCCACACACCTGCAGCCTTCCGTCTCTATTGGTTCTGACCCGTTTGATCAGCTCACTAAAGGACCGCAGGCTCCCAAAGCGTCCTACACTTTATACAATTAGGCCACGACAGACAAAAGGAGCAACAAAGGAGCTCTGGTAACAAAGACGTCTCAGCCCCGTCGCAGGTTTGTTCCCCTCCGTCTCTCTGGAACTCAACTTACGTGATCAAAAAGCAGACAAATGTATCACTCCTTATTAGCCTGAGAGGATTGGAGGTACGATGCACTCACACACCCACACACAGACACTCAGGAACGGTAAGAAGGAAATACACTTTTACAGGAGGATCCTACTAAGAAGTGTATCACATTAGAGAGGAAGCAGGCAGACAGATTGGATTGTAACCTGCAATATCCAGCAGGAAGAAATGTAACAATTAGACTGCCAGGTGAAATGAGATTCTTTCTTCAGAACCAGTGCACCCTTACTCTCCCTCTCTCTCTCTCTCTCTCTCTCCCTCCCTCTCTCTCTCTCCTGTTAACAATGCCGGGGTGTTGTTCTTCTGTGAGGAGGCTGCTCGAGATCCCATCGGGCCCGAGGGCGGCGGGGCGGAGATGGAAGCGGCGACTGTGCGAGACGGCGACATTGGGGTGGGCTAGCCTATTAGCGCAATTCACAGCTGGTCCTCTCGCCCCCCCCCACTCTACTACACGCCCCCCCCCCACACACACACACACACACACCCCTCAAGCACGCAGACAGACACAATGGCCTTCAAGAGACTCGTTGAAGGGTGATAGTCTGAAGGAGGAGAAGAGAGATGGCGCTAGTCGTCCTCGGAGCTCCCATTAAAAGCATCTTAGAAGCTGCCACAAAGGCTGGACGAGGGGTGAGAGACGGCATCCAGCAATTAGAGGAAAATAAGACGGAGCGAGAAGAGAGAGAGTGTGTCTGTGTGTGTGTAGTGGCAAGAGTGAAGCAAGTAGTGTGACCTCAATCTAGCTGCTTCTGCTTAAATAAAGCCAAAGTCATTTAGATGTGAGGAGAGAATCTCATTTTACACTGAAGACTCACTGAGGCTCATCAGGAGGAAGATGTTACAGGGCAAAGGCCAAATTTCTGACCCAATATCCTCACCCAGCTTTGGAAACGAGGTCGGACTGAGAGGAAACAACATCAGAATCTAATTGAGAGAAAGACTTGAGGTGTGTAGACTTTGATAAAGTTGAGTGAGACTGAACAAAGGTGCGTCTGGATCTCTCTGCTCCGCTCTCTGAGGTGTTGTTCTAATTTAGACTTCAAGGTGCCACATATTTCACCCCGCTGGCAGGCAATCAGAGGTGCCACCGACACTGCAATACTTTGAATGCATTATGGCAGCCTTCCTCAAATCCTTTTCAATTACATTATTGTACCTCTTCACTCTTCCCTGCTAAATATTATGACAGTATAACAGCAGAGTGGGAGGGAGAGGGAGAGGGAGAGGGAGAGGGAGAGGGGGTGTTTGCTCTCTCACTGAGTGGGGATTCAGTCCTGAGCTGAGAGGAAAAGCAGGTGCAGCTTTTAAAACAAAGAAAATCTGACAGAGCATAAGAGTTTAACCTAATGTCAGTCTGAATGAAAGAATACAGTTTATATATTAAACGCCCTTTGAAAAACTAAAGTCTGGGCCCTCGTGTTGGTCTTAGTGGTCAATGGAACCATAGTTTGAACCCCCTGGCTGCACTTTGTCTCTCTGGACAGGTTTCTTGGTGTCGTATTTTGTTTCTGCTGTGTCTTTGTAATCACTCTAGTATATAGAACATCACTTCAATTAATGAAATGGAATTGTTATTGTCCCGCCTGCTGTGAGGAAACATTAGCATACATTTGCAATATCAAGCAGTTTATGCTGGGGGTGTGTGAGTGAGGAGTTTTGGGATGTTTCCGTCTGGATTCACACGCATCTCATGGACTTATATGTGTTCACTGCCTCACGGTGGAGATGTGGGATCGATACGTTTCTATAGTAAACCTGTGCAGGACAGTGGTAAGGTGGTGAGAGTAGGAATGAGGAGACTACTGAGGATACACTTTAGGTACACAGCGTTCATGCTTTTTAAGACATCAATTTAACCAGATAACCAATTTAATCAGATTTGCTTGGTTGGAAATACAGAAAGCAAATGGACAACCTCTGAAGCAGGGACAGCCTTTGGTAATTAGCACTTATTAGCATTTAGAAAAGTGGAAATGTGGGTTTTTCTCATATCTGTATTATTTTTCTCTATCTGTCCTTTTTAACTATGTGCTCCACTTTCTGCTTCTATGTTTATCTGCGGTAGAATTAAAGCAGTTCCTTCCATAAGGGCTTCTTTGATGGAGGTTGTGTTGTTGCGTGGAAGAGGGCAGCCGTGTGGATGACACTCGCTCAACCACTCAAGCTGTGACAAAGTGCTGTTAAGCTGCTAATGTGGCCATTGACTGCTGGCCAACAACACAAACTCCAACAGCTTGTGCGAGGTCCACTTAGCAGCGTACAAACTGATATTGGAAAACAGCCTGTTATGCTAAACAGACACAACATCGGAAAATCACCACCAAACGCTTAAATGTTCAGCCGGCTGCATGTCCAACCTCTGAATTAAAGGTGTTTCACTTTACGCTCCAGGATTACTCTCATTCTGACACGCCGCTGTGATTACTGTCTGCCTTTGACATGATCAACCAGCAGATTGGACCGGGTTAGAGATCTGCAAGACTGATTTATGGAAACGATAGAAGCATCCGCAGAGAAATCTGGATGGGCCAGATGTTAGAGAGATTGGAGGGCCAATAGAAAGCCCTCACAGATTACTCATTACACAATGCTAGACTGAATGAAAAGCTTCTTTGGACTACGAAGTAAGATGCCTTGTGGGGAACGCAGTCTTTTTTATGTAATCAACATCTCAAACCTTTAATCTCTCATTTCTGGAGGGAGGATAAGCCTGGTGTGTGTGTGTGTGTGTGTGTGTCTTACTCCCAAGGTGTAAATCCACTGCTTCAGTCTGTAACCTTACAATTGCTAATAAGCATTCATGGATAACAATGTAACCAATAGAAATGAGTCCTCCTTAAAGTAAATTCCTCCTTAAAACACTCCTATATCCTTGTTCCTACACTAAAAGTGTGGAATAAAGTTTCCATAGTTCTATTTGTGTTGAATAAAGTCTGTGTGGTAAATAAAGGAATGAACTCTGTGGCCTGGTTGCCTTCAGTGTTCTGGTTTATAATGAAAACAACATTTCATTTATCAAAAGTCTCATCAGCTGAACTCTGACATTTATGAGCGTTGACGCCAGCAGGGAGCCACTTTGTCTCTGAGTATCTACATATCTGCATAATGCACAGCTTAATGCATAGGCACGCATACACACAATACACACAGGAACTCTCTCTCTCCCTCTCCCTCTCTCTCTCTCTCCCTTCAGCCTACTGGGATCTCTGTCTTCATGGGATCCTATTAGACAAGGCCCCGCTTCCATCTGGATCCAGCACTGACAGCCAATTCATCAACACCTCTGTCTCA
Organism: Genypterus blacodes; assembly: GCF_046128005.1. Lineage (NCBI taxonomy): Eukaryota > Metazoa > Chordata > Actinopteri > Ophidiiformes > Ophidiidae > Genypterus > Genypterus blacodes. Next base: position 2,000,896 of record NW_027467132.1, on the reverse strand, counting down.
CACCAGATGCACAGCTACACACACACACACGCAGGGTGGAGCGGGATGAACAAACATCCCATAATAATAAAAGCAGAAACCCGCCAAGAGGAAGGGATGAAATGGCATCACGACAACAAGAGCCAGGGAGGAGGAAGGGAGACGATGAGGAACATGAGGTGGAGTGTTTGATCAAGGGAGTGGATTGTGGGGTTTGTGTGTGAGCGTGTGTGTGAGTGTGTGACTGCTATGTGCTGCCTGTGATGCGTAGCCATGCTGGGCTCTGGCCTCTCTCTGTTCATGCCTGGCTGGCTCTTGGTTTGAACACACTGATGAAAGAGACTTCTAAGACTAAGGAGCATGAAATAACTTACCTGGTGGATCACAGACAAACACACACACACACACACACACACGCGTCAGGCAGCATCAAGGCACCGGGAATAGAGACAGGGAAAAAGAGACGGAACAAAAGAGAGACAGAGACAGAGAGGTTAACATTAATAGACAGTCGGTGTGAGGCAGGAGTGTGTTATGCAAACACAACACACTCAGTCATAAAACACTTCAGCTTTGTTTATACTGAGATGTTAATGTGCTCTACACTTAATGAGCTTTATGTTACTACACTCAGAAGTTTTAGCTCTCATATATCCCAGGATGCACCTGTGTACGGACTGAGACCGGGACTTACTGCATTAGAAATCAATTTTCAATCCTGACTCTTGATCTTCAATATCTGAGAGCAAAGTGAACTCATACAGCAGTGTTTATCACACACACACATCAATCCAGAACATACACACACACACACACTCAGAGACCATTAACAATACTATTGGCAGCAAAGCCATGAGAGGCTGATGGAGTGGTTGTCTTGGAAACAGAGCCTGGCACAGGTTATTATGAAGGAAGAATTGAACAGTGGGGTGGGGGGGGTGGGGGGGGGAGCGAAGGCCAAGATGCAAAGATCTGTGTGTGCGTGTGTGTGTGTGTGTGTGTGTGTGTGTGTGTGTGTGTGCCACCAGTAGATGAAGTGTTCCCATTAATCAAATGAATCAACAGTTCAATCAAACATGTACACCTGCAGATGAGAGGATGTTGTGTTTCCTCCAGCATGTTCTCTCTTTGGAACGCAAACAGAATAAAAGCGAGGGAGGAAACAGAGGATGGACTCCAATCCCACAACCCCCCCCCCCCCCGTCCATCCATCTCCCTCCGGTGGGCATGAAGCCCTGTATTCTCTTCTCCTTCTCTTCATCCTCCCCAGCTCACTTCTATTTCAGAGAGGAGAAGCACGAGTATCCTGGCAACTCAGCATGCTTTACTGTTGAGTGGACGGATGGAAGGATGGAGGAGGGAGAGGAGTGAGGAGAGAGGAGAGAGGAGAGGAGGTAAAAGCCGCATTGTGATGGAGCTGAGAATACAGATGAGATGGAGGAAAACATGGAGGTGAGTGAGAGGAAGAGGAGGAAGATAAAGATAACAGAAACAGATTGTTGTCCCTGTACATTAGAGAGAAGAACAGACAGAGAAAAGGAAAGAGATCCGTCTGAAATTAATCATTCAAGACGCAGAATGCAGAGGGACAAAGTAAAATAGGTCAAGTAGCCCAGACGGCAGAGGAAAGAGCCCACAGTTTGCTCTTTTCTGTGGCGATTTCATTATGATGGATGTGTCTCTGAGCCCGGGTCAGACTTAGTTTAATGACTGATTATTATAACTGCTCCCATCTGTGGCACTAAAGCTGTGGATCTGAACTCACTGCTGAAGAAGCTACATGCAGATTCAGGCAGCTTCTCCCTCCTCGACGGACTGCAGAAGTTGTGGTAAACACATTTTGTACACAAAAGAAGAAGAAAAGCTTAAGAAGACGTGGCAAATTGGAAATTATGCTAATTTGAGTGTCTTCAGGCATTTTGGGGGCATTTGCAGAGGGCCAGGCTGCGTGATAGATAAGGGCCCAGAAAAGAGAGAGAAGGTTTGACGAGGCTCTCTAGAGCTCCCCAGCCCTCCAGACACACAGAGAGAGAGGGGGGGAGAGAGAGGGAGAGAGGGAGGGGGAGAGAGAGAGAGACTGCAGCTATAGAAACTGTTTTTTGTTTCCTGTTTGTTTACTTTCATCTGACGTCTTAATTCATCCAAGAATAATGTTTTCCTTGTTTCCTCTCTATGATGACAGTGAGGAAGGAAAGGAAAGGAAAGGAAAGGAAAGGAAAGGAAAGGCTGCTGGTGAGGAGTGAAGTGCATGTTGCCACCTTTTCACCACACGTGTTTGATTTGTTATTAGCAATCAAAGGGTCACACTGAACAAACTGAATCTCTCTCACACACACACACACACACACACACACACACACACACACACACACACACACACACACACACACACACACACACACACACACACACACACACACACACACACACACACACACACACACACACACACACACAGGTCTTCATGGTGATGATCTGCTGGTGTTATGGTCGCTCCTCTCTAAGCCCACAGTGATCCAGGACATGTAGCATCACTGTGAGATCAAATGAAAGAGTCACTGCGGCGTGAAATGTGAATTTATAATAAAAGAAGAGAAATGAAAGAAGAAACGCTGGATCACAATCCTCAAACCGAGGTGTTTTCACTTTGGCAGGCTTTAGTTTTTAGCCCCGTTAGACAAGATCACACAAAATCATGGGCATGTCCGGATTCAATTTGCAATCACACTGAGCAATCACTACAACGGAGCGTTAGAGCGCCGTGGGGAGCAATCAGGGCCGTTTCCCCGGCAGCGTCGCTCACAGCTACGTCTTAAAAGAACTTTCCACCGAGGAGCCCGGCTCATTTTCAACACCTAATTGTCCTCGGCTTCCACCTCACTCTCATTACAGTACAATCACTTTACAGGCTGGAAAACAACTCCAGCACCGTGTGTGTGTGTGTACGTGTATGTGTTGTATCTTTTGACAGGTTGAGCAACTTTCCGTCCCGCCCACCTGACTGCTTAACACGGCTTTGACTTTAGGTAAACTGAGAAAAGTACAACTCTATAAAAACACATTGTGTGTTTGCTCCAGGTGAAATGAGATGTCACATCCATTTGGGTTTCACAATGAGAAGGCATAAATTCTCATCAGCGGTGGCAAAGCGCGGGGAGGCGGAGCAGAGCCGGGGGGGGGGGGGGGGGGGGGGCAGGGACCCGGCGGGGCCCTCGCGCCTCAGTTGAGACTGAAGTCGGCCCATTTTGTGTGTATGACAGCGGGGGAATGAGAGTGTTTCAGCTCAGTTACTGCGCTGAGCCGGCCGGCCACCCGCTCCCCTGGTCCCAATGAGCGGCTTTCATTGGCCTCTATTACTGGGTCACACTGTGGGAGGCGGCGGCTGGGTGTGTTTGACTAGGCAATAAGCCCACTGTCACTGTCACTCTCATCAACACACACTCTCTCTCTCTCTCACACACACACACACACACTCTCTCATTTTACTTCTGTGTGTGTGTGTGTGTGTGTGTGTGTGTGTGTGTGTGTGTGTGTGTGTGTGTGTGTGTGTGTGTGTGTGTGTGTGTGTGTGTGTGTGTGTGCCTCAAAGGTCAAAAATGCAGATGCTTGTGTTTGCACGTGCACTTGTTTGTGTGTGTGTGTGTGTGTGTGTTTGTGCGTTAATCTGGAGCGACGCAGAGCAGTGACCTCCCTCGGGATGCAGCCACTAGACTTTGGATCGGCCTAAATCCATTACACAGCTACAACACTGACACACACACACACACACTCAGAGAGGCCTATGGATCAGACTTTATTGTTTATCTTCCTGTATCCATAAATCAGCCTAAGCCTGAAACGTGCAGGGAGGCCCAAACTGAGGCCAGTATGACATCATTTCTACTGAAGTGACAAATCAGAAGGCCATTCCAAACCAAAACCTGTGTACCTCAGAGCGGTGACACACACACGTTCCCTCTCTCTGCGGTGTGTGCCGTCACTCCTGTGGCTTCTTTACAGGAACGCTTAGTGGTAAAGTTTCCCATCTGGACCTGCACATTGTTCCAAATGGGCCTGGAGCGACTTTAATGTTTGGCTGGCAGCATTACTATTCCATGAGAATGCACCCAAGGCGGGCTGTCAGTCTAATAACCGCAGCTAATGCTTCCCCGCTCCCTAAATATGACAAACAACACAGAGAAGCTCAACTTTTTCATTGTGTTGAAATGTGCCTCTTGAATAAACGACCTGTAGTCAGATTTCTCATTCCGCTCCGTCCTCTCCCATCATCAGTCGTGGTCCGGCTCCATTAGGGCTGTTTCATATCAGAGAATAACAATATCTCACTCACTCTGTGGCTCACTGCGCTCCCGTAGAGCTAATCAATCTGGGGGCTCATCTCTCCATAGGTGCAGCCGCTCGCCCTGGCATTATTCTCCAGTCAATTACCTCCAGAGAGAGACGCGGAGGGGAAATATGACAATGGACACTGATGAATGCCACTCAGGAGTCAATTTAGCCGGCCGGGCCAGGATTCTTAAGACGGCGGTGAGACAATCGGGCCGTCTAATGGGTATTTATGCCAGTTCCCCTCCAGCGCCCGGCTATTTGTTATCCACAGAGAGTTTACTGGTAGAGCCCGATGCCTTTCCTTTAGGAGGTGAGTTTGCAGGAGGACAGCGAGGCCACAGTGACTCTTCCTCAGCTCAAACAGTGATGAAGAGGCAAATGTGAGCGATGTAGCCGTCGTCAAAGCGCTATTGTGTGTCTAATCTCAACTGACCCACTTGATTTATAAGAAACACAAGTCGGACAGGACGGCCAAATCCCTGTCTTGGCCCAGGGAATCAAAGAGATGAGGGGATGACCTGCAGACATGTGTGAGCGTCCCAGGCGAGGAGGAAGAGGAGGGGGAACAGAGCAGGCCCTTGTGTGCAGGAGGAGCGAGAAAAAAGAGGGGAAGAAAAGACAACAGGGACAGAGGGATGAGGAGGAACAGACGGGAATGCTGGAGCGGCCCAAAAGGGGAGATGTGAGGGGGAGGAGGAGGAGGAGAGAAGAGGAGGGGAAGTTGGAACAGGAAGTGAGGATTTTGTACATTTTCAGTTCTAATATTCCAAAATACTGCAAAAACCTTGTGTTAAACCAAACAAACACACGCTAACAGCTTAACGTGTGACAGACAATCAGACTGTTCCATTACCTCATCTGTTACTATAACAAATTAATACATGATCATTCCTGTGTTACTATGGCGCCAAAATCAATACGTTTGTCATTTCCATTCCTACGGCAGACGGAAGATTTCTGCATGAAAGATTGATTTTAAAATGATTAGAGTGTGTTAAGTGTGTGTGAGTGTGAGCACATTTGGTTTTTACAGGAGATTTACAACAAATCTCCTCCTCTCTAATCCTGATGAAGAGCTGCAGGCGTCTCGCTCTGCTTTGCCTTCTCCCCCCCCCCTACAGTTAATGTTGTGTTCTGTTCTGATGCATTAGAAGTTGGCCCGGCCCGATGAAGGAGAGGCTGGAGCAGCGGCAGGGTTAGTTAATTATCTAAAGGTTTGGAAATGGAGTGAAACCAATTGCTTTTTAAACATGGGTATAAAATTTAACGACTCCTTTTTTTTAATGTTTATTATTACGGGGAATTAGAAAAGCTCTGTGTGTGCGTTAAAGGAGTAGTTTAAGGCCGCATGAGCACTTTGTAATATCACCACAAAATCAATAAGTAAACCGCTTCTTTCCCCCAATTGATTTGAATGATTTCACTGTAATCTAAAGTGGGGAACACATTTATGTGGACGGTCCCAATGCACTGTTGTTGCCTTTTTCCCACAGTAAACAGAGAAACTAGGAGATTTGGAGATGAACACAAATGCACCAAGGCCCAGATGTGTTCAGATGCCATGAAGGAAGTCGTTCTACACGTCACTGATCATCTACACACAGGGGGTCAAGGGTTACAGTTAGCTGGTTGTCATTTCTGGGGCCCCAATGATTCTAAATTGATTTCATTCATCGTGTTAATGACAAAGAGCCAATAATTAAATCAAAGACCTGAGCGTTACAGGCTACATGTTGTGTTATTGGTTGCTTAGCTGCCTGTTTCAACTTCTTACAGTCGACAATAGACCCCGAAATGATGACACGGAGACGGAAATCTTTGTGTGGAATGTTGTCCCTGACCATGAATGAGGAATTTTGACGAGTGTCCCTGATAAAAAAAACCCTGTCTGATGAAGATGTTCTTCCCTGCTACCTGTGTCATCCTCCACCTCCCTGTTAAACCCAGAGGAACCTTCCACAGACGCTGCGTCGCTATGGACCCCACAGTAAAGGAGCTTATTAAGAGTAAAACACGGCGTAGGAAGAAAAGAAAGATCTCTCCGTCCTCCCACTGAGGAGAAATCTGAGCAGCTTAATTCCTTCAGCACAAATCCATCCATCTTTTTTACGCCGGTCCGTCTGGTGTAAAATAATATAATTATGTCTTACTAAAATAATTTGCTATGAAAGAACAGCTGTCTCTGCGTTCAGCCGGGCGACACAGAGCTTCTTTGTGTCTCTAATGCCGTAATGATTTTCCCAGCCTCGCCCACCTGCAGCCGAGGTGTCGTCCGCCGCTCTTTCATCCTGACGGCAGACGCCCACACCTCAACCCGGAGACGAACCCCTCATTCCATCAGACTGCATTCCCGCTTCGCTCGTCTGTCTTTTACATAAGCTGATTGATTTCAGCGACTGGCCTCTGAAGGGATTTGACCGTGCTTGTGGATTCCTCTGCGTGTTTGGGTGGAGGCTCGTATTCCTGCGGTGCGTTTGGGCCCCAGGACAAGACCAAGGTGCCTGCAGACTGGCCTTTCCTTCCTCTTACTCCACTTCGACTGTGCTTCTACGCATGAAGCCGGTCTTTGGGGTGTGACGGCCTTGTGGACAGGACTTGTCCCCGTCTTGCTATGTTGTCCCCCCTGCTCGTCTAACATTCCCTATCCCCCTTCCTTCCTTCCTGCAGCCACTCTCTGACCTCTCAGACGAGCCCTTTCTCTAACCCCACCCTGGGGTGCTCCCATCCAGCATGTTAAACATCTGACCCCGTCCCCTGACCTACTAAATCACTTCCTGTGGTCCACTACAAGGAAATTTGATTAAATTGTGTGTAAGGGAATACAGGGAGATGTGTTGAACAGTCTTGTTTGTGTGTGTGTGTGTGTGTGTGTGTGTGTGTGTGTGTGTGTGTGTGTGTTTCTGGCTGTGTAAGACCATTACTGGAGTGGTGTCAGGCCTCACTCACACACCTGGGCCCCATTGTGGACCGCCTTGTCAAACACCCATGATGTGACCCCGGACAGAAGGGCATCATGGGAAGTCTGAATGAAAGAGAGTCTGGGGGCGCCATCCAACATGTTTTGAAGGGAGTACATTGAGTGGACACACACACACACACACACACACACACACACACACACACACACACACACACACACACACACACACACATACACACACACACACACACACCTCGACTGAATTAAAGCAGAAGAACACCACAACTACAACTCTTAATTAAATTTGCTGGAGTGATTAAACTTCAGCGGTGTAACTCTAGATTTTAATTGACTGCAGTGTGAGTGTGTGTGTATCACCTACAGGCTTCAGGCGACGGAGAGAAGCACAGACTGGCGGCCAATTCCACCACAAAAACCACAGCAACTCCATTATAAAGTCTTATTAGACAGAAGGGGAAGGGGAGTGAATGTTTACATTAAAGTCCACAGGAGCGCAGACGGACCTGAGGTGTCACTCTGACATCACACACTCACACTGAAATTAATTCAATAAATCAAACCAAACTAATGAGAGCGCAGGAAAAACAGATTTCAAGTCCAAGTGGTTGTTAGTCAGTGGAATAACAGACCGGGGAGAGAGAGAGAGAGAAAAAGAGAGACATTCCCAGAACTGAGAACTCCCCTGGATCTGGAATATGGGGCGTTGATATTTTCTTAAGTAGGCCTGAGGGAACGCTTTAGGAACGCCGCTTGATGTGGAATTTGGTTTGGTTTGGAATAGAAGTCCTCCCTGGTGTGCTCCTCCTCCTATAGGCTGCTTAACCCTCCCGGTGACACACACACACACACACACACAGGCAGAAATGTTAAGTAGGTTATGATTCATTTTCTTTGTCAGCGTCTGGCCATAAAATGAAGCTGATTGGAGTGGATGGACTTTTCCTCCGCTCCTTTTAGGCTCGGCCCTAAATCATTCCCCGGCCCTTTAAACACTGCGTCTGTGCGCTTAACATGTAATATTCAAATAGGAACATGTGTGCATACGAGCTGGGACACACAAACACACACACAAACACGGACACACACGTGGTGTTTTCCTGCATCCTTCAGGCTCTAACCTGACACTTCCTCTCTATTGTTGTCTTCTAAATGGACCTGTAAATAACCTGGAGCACAAAGGGGCCAAGCAGGCCGCACGCTTAATGAATTCAATTAGTCAACGTCGGGGCGATTAAGAGGTCTGAAAAGAAGCATTGTCACATCGTAGATAGGAGAGGAGCCAGTGTGTGTGTGTGTGTGTGTGTGTGTGTGAGAGAGAGAGAGAGAGCCAGAATCAATGGCTCTATCAGTCAGCCAAGCCAGGCCTCTCTCTCTCTCTCTGGGCCTCTCACTCCATTCATCACACAGGACCCACGGCCAACAGGAGACTATACAGTACATGTGTGTGTGTGTGTCCGTGTGTGTGTGTGTGTGTGTGTGTGTGTGTCAATCTTCCCGGATCCTTGTACACGTGCGTACGCCTCTTTGATACACCTGTGTGTCTGCGTGAGCATCCGTGTGTTCCCTGTGACTCCTGCGTGACAGTGTGAGTGTCTGTGTGTGTGCGTGCGTGCGTGCGTGCGTGTGTGTGTGCGTGTGTGTGAGGCAGTGTGTTTGCATACCTCATTATAACTCTTTGTGCTCACACACTGCTCAGCTCAAAGCGGGTAACACTCTTATCGCAGGATGACGGTGAACGCTTTGAAACCGTCAAAGGCCTCACACTCGCAATTAAGAGTAACCTTTATGCCGAGGATACACACGGATACACACACACACACACACACCCACACACACATACAGAGAGACACAAAGGCCTCCTGTTTGCTCTTACTCTATGTACACGGATATAAATTGGAAGCGCAGTAGTGGTATCTGTCAGGTGCCACTTCAAACAATGACACTCTCTCACAGCTGGGAATCAGGGAATCAAACCTTTTTACTGAGACGTCTGAGTAAACAAAGAGGAGGAGGAGGAGAACCCAAACAAACACAACGCCAAAGAAAACTCAGAGTTTGCACACGGTGATTGCTTGACGGGACGGTGCCAGAAGACGGCAAACAATAGACTTGAGCGTCTGACTGCGTCTCCTCTCCAGCGGCGGCCCCCCCAAAACAAAAGTGTTCAGGGGCTTTGGAGCGAAGATGCAGAGAGGAATGTGAGAAACAAACCACTTAGAAGTTCAAACTCTGGGAAAAGTTGTTAAGCGTCGAGTGTGGAATTACAAAATGAGCTGAGATATTAATATGCAGGGGGAAGTTTGCCTGAATGCCCCATCACAAACGCACACTTTGCTTTGTTAACGCTACAATCAGTGCCTTCAAGCGCCTGCAAAGTGACGGACAGCGATTTTAATACACAAACAACAACAATAGTACGAGCAGAGACGATTGTGCACAAAGACAATCACCTCACCTTTTCATTTTGCCATTCAAATAAGCGGGCAAAGCTGCCGGATGGAGCGGAATATCAATTGGGAACGTGGTGATTCATCATTATCAACCCACCGTCAGTCACATTACTGCGCTCAAAACCTTTAACCAGCCCCGTCACTCACACTGATACACGACATCAACGCCTCACCAAAGGGACGGCCTGGGCAAAGTAGGAATATCATATTGTTGTCTGGCAGCGGAAAAGAAATGCTAATCTGTCTTTTAAAGATAAACGTACGTTAGCAGAGATTACATGCAAAACAAAACAACAAACTGCTGCTGCTGGCTTCTTCAACCGACTCACGGTAATCATTCTCTCCTTCCTGTGAGAGATAAAGGAGCGGTTTGGAACGGGAACAAGAGGAAAATGAACTTGGATGTCGTTGTGCTGTTGGCTGCATGTGATTTAATCAAGGTGTCGTTAATAGAGAGCCCTGTTTTAATTGCAGAGGGTTTATGCTGAGGCACTTCTTAATAATAAAGCTGCACTGTAGATTTGTTGTTATGTGGAGAGATCTCTGTGATGACTGAATCAGGTGAGGAGTCAGAGTCTCAGGTTTAGTTTAAACTTAATGCATCTGATCAGCTCAGCTCGTTTATGTCTCTTTACTGGAGCACACACTCTTCATTAGATCTGTTTACACACACACGCTGCAGTTTCAGCTTTTTCTCTGTGGTCTAAATGTTTGTAAATGGAAATCGTTTTGAATTTCCAGAGTCCTTAAACAGAGTTGAAGCTTAGGAATAGAGCCGAATCAATGCAGGATGAACGCAGGCAGAGTGAGTTCCATCATGCCGTGTAAACAGCACTAATGCAGGACAAATACATAAAGGTTTGCTTTTATAATGATGACTGTGTGTGTGTGTGTGTGTGTGTGTATACACTAATGCAGCATAGACTCATGGAGCACATTCAACTTTTACTGACGTCTGCAGGCAGAAAGAGGGAGTTTGTCAACTGTCACTTGAGAGCATTTCATTCTGAGGTTGTTTTTGCTTTCACCTGCTGTCCATCCGGCCCTCTGACCGCCGCCGCCGCCGCCGCAGCATAGACAGGCTGCTGATGGACCAGGAAACCATCCTCAGAGATGCTTCTATTGACAGATCAGCTCAGAGACAACAGATGAATCAATTCTCTGTGAGTGGATGCGTACAATAGACAGGAAGCGTGCACTTGGTCCGGCCTGAGGGCCTCACGGATGCTCTGCTACTTTTATCTCTACAGCAGGCTTCTGGTTTCATCCCCACTCCACCTGCACACACACACACACACACGCACACACACTCTGGCACACACACTCGGGCACTGACCCTATCCCTGATTGCATCTGGCCTGTCATCATCAGTGGCCAGCTCCCCTCCTCAGGAGCCCCCCCCGCTCTGATGGAGCAGAGCAGCCTGGCCTCCTTCCACAACCTGAACCCCCACAACTCCTGCTCACCCCGTCTCAGGACAAATTTAATTTGGAGGTGCCGAGGACTGATAAAACCAGGAGGCAGCACACAGGGCAGGGGGGAGGGAGGAAGGTCATTTGATACCTCCTTCTGCCCCTTTCACCTCCTACACACACACACACACACACACACACACACACACACACACACACACACACACACACACACACACACATACACACACACACACACACAGGAGGAGGAGGAGGATGAGCAACACCACACGTCAACAAAGACACACACACTACCTGTGGAACTCTGCTGATAACAACAAGCTGCACACAACAGCTGGAGGAAGAAGGATTCATCCCTGTGGACTTACATCAACAGATTGTCCTATTTTTGTCTTTAAAACTTAAGGAAATCTGTTCATAAACACGAGCAGGACGGTCCCACTGCCTCACAGTTAACCTTCTGAGATCAGCGTCTGTGGAGCACTTAGGTAGCTGCTTATCCAGGCCTGAGCCTTAAGTCGGGTGGTAACTGAGCGTAAAAGGGGGCTTCAGTGGCTCTGAGTGAGGAGCGAGCGCACACAGATGTTGGATTGATGTCCGTCTGAGTGAATTAGGAGAGAGCAGAGTGAGCAGCCTGGAATCTGAGGTTGGCACAGGTCAGCGCTCTTCCCTCCGGTCCTCCTGGGCCACCTGCAAATGGCAGCCGCGGCTTGAACCCCCCCCCCTGAAACTGATTTGCAGGCCTGTGTGTGTGTGTGCAGAAAGTGTGTGTGTTGTGAGTGTGTGTTTGAGAGTAGTCACCAGATGATTGTCTTGGAAAAAAAATAGCCACTTCACCTTCACACACTTTCTACAAACAAAGGCGCAAAAGTCAGAAGGTCAGACAAACCAATGTGTGTATGCGAGTGCCATATCAGTGTGTGTGTATCAGTGCTGCTTTATCATAGTGCCAGGTGAGAGACTGTCAATTATCAGTGATCTCACACACACACACACACACACACACACACACACACACACACACACACACACACACACACACACACACACACACACACACACACACACACACACACACACACACACACACACACACACACACACACACACACACACACACACACACACACACACACACACACTCTTCATGGACGCTTAGAGAAAAGTGCCCGTCTCCATAAGTTGCATCATCAGGTTACCATGCCATCCCATCTCGCCAACCTGGTAAGTGGGCACCGACCTCCTACTCATCAATTATTGAAGATGACATAATTGCAGGGGTGGGCTGGGGGTCTTGATCATTCACCAATATCAAGACTCCAAATATAAAAGCTCCTTCAATTATTCAGCAAAGTGATGCAGCCCAGCCCACAGTGGGAAGTGGGGGATTTTGCACGAGATGAGATCATGGTGGCAGATGCAGGAAGGCAAGTGTGTGTGTGTGTGTGTGTGTGTGTGTGTGTGTGTGTGTGTGTGTGTGTGTGTGTGTGTGTGTGTGTGTGTGTGTGTTCGTGTTCATAACCGTGTCAAGTGCCCAAGTTGTTAAATAAAAGGAGTAAGCTCCATGACAACCGGGTTCATTACTGGATGTGCCGAGACAGGGGTGAGCCCCCGCCCCCCAACCCGCCCCCCAACGCGCCAAGCCCCACCACACCCCATCTCACACACACACACAGACTGCTCACCTTCAATTTCATCACTACCACCGTGTAAATCGGCCGCCATTAATCAGTCTGTGTGTGTGTGTCTGTGTGTGTGTGTGTGTGTGTATTAGTTAAAAAGGGGGGAGGGGTGACGCTCATTTGTATTCATGTAAACTTCAGGCATCAGCATATACAGTGATTACAGGGAGGGAATATTGCTAAGCATGATTGATCATGTCTCATTGTTCAAATTATCTGCGATCTGTGACCGATTGATTATGTCTCGCCACAACGAGAGGCTGATTTGAATATTTGCCGGCAACTACTCGTGTTTCAATGAAATGTTATCAAATTGTTTCTCGTTTACTAAATGATAAACAAAAAGCAATTAGAGTTTTATCAGCGATGCGTTGTAACGGTGAGATAAGCACTAATGTCTTAACCTATAGAGCTCAAAAGCACCGCCTCCCAATGTACAGGCGCTAATCTGTGACACTGCAGGTCAAATCATTACAAATATCATAATTATGTGCTGACATATGCCATAACACGGGGGACACTATGACCTGGGAGGTTAGGAAACGGAACACCTTTATTTCTTACAGTATTATCTGGATGTTGCTCTGTGTTTTGTTGCAGTAGACTTGTTTTGCATTCAGCAGCAACGCTTCATGTTTACAAGCTGGAACTCCAGTCGTAGGAGTTTTCAGAAGGAGCACTTGAAGGCAGCATAAGTCTCCTTTACTCAGGCCCAAGGAATGTTTGCTTTGGAAATGCCAGATGTGCATCTATCAAAAGTGTAAGCTTTCACATATTCAGTGTGTGCAGAAGTGGAACGAGACGATGATCAGAGGCCGAGCACAAGAGTCTGCTTAGAGCCAGAGAGAGAACAAAGAAGAACAAGAACAAGACAGAACAAGAGACGGATATCTGGCCAAGAGTTCATACATGGTTTCAGAGTTGTAGAGGACGGATAAGGGCTCTGTTTCCAGCCTTCCATCTCTTCTTCTAGGGTATGAAACGTCTTTAATAGATCTAAACCCATCACAATGAGTGGGTCTGTTTAGTTGTTAGAGTTGGACATTTTCATATCATTGCTCTCATTACATTGGGTTCTGCCTTCTGTCAACCTTTTAACACCAAGAGGAAGAAATGGCCCTGATGCAGTCGATACCCAAATACACTTAAAACGCTGTGATGGCCGCATTCATCGGGAAAATCGATTCAAAGGGGGAGAAATGGTTGCGATGATACAAAACTGCAGAGACAATTCATGCAGAAAGCCTCAATGCGTGAAACTGCTGGAATACATAGACGAGGAAATCAGTATGGAGGTTTTCAGAGCCTAAATGAGAGTGCAGAGGAGTTTGCCTTTTTCCTTTGAACTGATTGGAGTCAATCAGACAGACGTGAGGAGTAATAAACCTTTAAATGACCCAAGGGTTTCTTTATGGGCTTCACTGTATTTGGTGAAAGACAGAAACATCCCCGCTCGTTCTGCACACCTTCTTCTAGAATGAACGCAACATGTTTGCAAGATGCAGTACCGGCAACATTCATAGGGGGCAGCACTCATGTCAATTTCTGTCACATCTGCGTCACAGCAAAGGCCTCAACCAACAACAGTCAATCAATTCAGTAGGTTTCATTTCATCTCCAATACTGTTTCTTGACCTTTATAACATGAGAAGGTGCTGATCTCCTTAAGGCGATAGCTTACTGTGTTCCGCTGCAGAACAGGGACAGAACATGCTAAACACCTGTGCACAGAACGTCAACATGTCAGGACAAACTAGAAGTAGACACCCGGAGTTCCTTCCCTTTGCATATCCAGACAGAGGAACTTGTCTGAGAGAGCAAACAACACAACTATCAAACGTAGCATACATGCTGAGCTAACATGTAAAGTCAACTTCATGACCAAACAGCAAACCCTGGTTCCTACAGGGTCCATCAGGGGAAATCAGCTTCCCTTAGCTAATAAACAGTAATAGCCTGCTACCCGACACGTCTTGGAGCCTCTTTTTGTGTCGGCGTGGTGATGAGGACAAAACAGCGGAGCCAGCAGAAAGAAGCAGCGTCTGGGGTGGCCTAGTAATTACTGTTAATTGGTTTAACGTGGGGATGGATGGAAAGAGAGATGAAAGAGAAGAATGGGAGGATGGAGTTCTTCCTGTGAGCGCGGCCGATAGCCTTTTTGCGGCGATAGCGAGCCTTATCGCGGCTTTCTATCAGTGGCATGAGCTAATGTAGGCTAGCGGGGGATGAGAGGTTTGATATGCGGGCCGGCGAGCGCACACGCCACCCTGGTAAGTAGGCATTGGCGTGTGTACATGCAAGAACATACGCCAGCGTGATGAATTATGCAGGCGGACAACAAACGTACACAGGTACGGCACGAGGAGCACAGACAGGATGTGCTCATGTGCATGCAGAGGAAATCAAGGTTGGAAAACTACAGACAAGGGGGTTGAATAGCAAATGAATGCAGAAAATCACACCCATACAAACACACACGCACACACACACACACACACGTATGCTCACTCAGATTACACAGGACCTGAGGGGAATTGCTCATCCAGATAAGGCGAAGCAGTTTCAGGACCATTTACAGCCATTTGAGGCGTAATAAGCTTCCTATCATCAGAGGCACGGGCAGGGAGATGAGTGTGGACTCTCACTCACTCAGCCTCACGCTAATACTCTGACCGTAACCTCCTAAAACCCCTCAGAACATCTAAACAGCACTGTGCTGTAATCTACCCAAGAGACCCACAGACAGCAAGAGACAGAGATCAGGTTTTTATGGAGAGATGAAAGACAGACTCTGTGCTGGAGGACTCGGCGTGGGCGGGAGGATGAAAACAAGAGTGAATGAATAAATAAGGCCGGGCTGCGACCCCTCGACCCTCTTTATTACTCGCCCTGCATCATTTATCTCCCTGGCACTACAACAGAAGAAGAGATCTCCATAAAAACAACAACACTGACAGTACGGTGGAACCTCGGAGTCACATGTTCACGGACTCACGCGTGTGTAAGCTTAAACAAAGTGTGCGTGCCTCCTCATGTAACATGCTATCACGCCACTCTCATGCATATATGCAGTGTGAGGAGGAGCGGCCTTGTTTCTGCAGTTACCCCAAAGGAAACAACGCTCCAAACAACGTGTAATTGTTGTGACATTGAAAGCTTCGACCTCCCCGAAGTGATTTGAACGCACAATCCTCTGAGTCAAAAGGATTCGCCACATTCGACACGCAAAGGTCGGAGAACAGAGACGTGGCGTGTCTCCATGTGGGACAGGTGGAGACGCAGGTTTAACCGCAACTTGTTTGGAACTTTGATCTACAGTGTGAATTACAGCACACTGTTTATTCAAAAATGGATGCAGCAGGTGAGAGCGAGAGAGAGAGAGACAGGGAGAGGGAGAGAAGGAGAGAGAGAGAGAGAGAGAGAGAGAGAGAGAGAGAGAGAGAGAGAGAGAGAGGGAGGGAGAGAGAGCGAGAGAGAGAGAGAGGGAGAGAGCGAGAGAGAGAGAGAGATGAGTGGGGACCTGAGCTCCTCAGCATCACTGGCGCTGACACCTCTATTTAACTTTATGACTACTCCAATACACACAATCGGCCGTAAAATCCCCCCTGGCACAAAGGAGCGCTCCCATAAGCTCCTCTGATGGGGGGCAATAAAACGCAGCCACACACGGGAAACAACCGCTCCTCCAGTCAATCTGGGCCCGAGCCACTCTGGCTAGGTGACGAGAAAAAGGCAGCAACGTTCCCGCTCGCCCGCCCGCTCTCCTGCTCTCTTTCCCTCCCTCTCTCTCTCCATCAGAGAGGTAATCTAGAGTATTGAGGACCATTGGGATGTGAAGCGATGAAATCAGCGGCGATAAAGCAGGATGGCAGGCTGATCGGTAAATAGGCCTGCGTTCCAGACGCTCTTACAAAGGGACGGAGGTAAAATCCTCCCAAGGCAGGGATGATGTCATCCGTCACAGGGAAACTACAGAACACATCACACCTAATGCCCATATATGGGTCAACTCAGAGGAAAAGACATTTATGAAACTAGCAAACACATTCCTTTAGATTTTTGAATATTGTGTTGAATTCATGAGTCAACTTAACTATCAAGACCGGAGGGCGGGGCCACAAAGGGACTTTAAGGGAACCTGTGGCTGGATGAGACAAAAGCCTTATTCCCAGAAAGACAAACCAAAGACAAAGCTGGCATGAAGCTGATCTCCAAAGTCTGAATCTCCTCCCTGAACTGAAATGAAGCATCTCAGCCGCACAGAGACGCATTCCCCACATGTTTCCATGCATATCTTTGGATTCAAGAAGCCGCACTTAAGTGGCAGAGCGTGAGAGACAAAAGGAGGCGACGGGAAGGGAACGTTAAGGCGGGAGAGAGCGGGAACAGGCTCGGTTTACAACCAGAAACAAGGAAAGAATGAAAATGAAATGTCCAGACGTGAAGGGGAAAGAGAGGCCACGACAACATAAATGACCAAATAAATACATAAACATCTCAGCCAAACACACACACACACACTCCTGTCTATAGTCCATCTATTACCTTAAGAGCCACTAAGCCGAGGTTTGTCTTCGCATCAAGCCAAGAGGTTAACACATTGTTAACCGGGGCCGTTCCATCATCGACACCATATCAAGCCTCACTGACTTTAACAGGGTACGTCACTGAACATGCCCCCCCCCCCCTACACACACACACACACACCCTTCAGTGCATTATCAACTGTATGACTTATAGGATTTCACACGCAGTTACTCAGTTACTCACTCCCTCTCACTCAGGCGCTGTGTGACTCATGATGATTCATCCTCAGGTGCTAGCTGCCTTAGAGCCGAGCCGCTACGTCGGCCTTATGTTAATGTACAGATCCCTGACTGACGGTTCTGAGGTGATATTCATGCTAAGCCCAGTGTGTCTCCCCGCCTCCCCGTGTCCATGACGTCTCTCCCTCCTATCTCCTGACGATCCTCGCTTTCCACGTCTCAGGACTTTAGCGGCGTAGCGTAGCGTAGCTTAGCTGGGATGAGAGGAGGTGGGTGGTAGTTATTCCTGAGCGGGGAATTTGACGAGGGTATTAGCCGGAAAGTTTACTTCCACCGGCCATTCAGGCTTTCCGTGTCTAAACTCTTAGAGCGCCGCAGTCTTACAGACGCAAGATGCTTCAAAGATGTGTGTGTGTGTGTGTGTACGCTAGGAGAGGAGAGCCTGGAGGCTTAAGGTTTAAAACGACTGGATGGGGAGGGAAAGTTTGGGATTTTCTAAAGAACAGAGTGAAGATTTCCTCACACAGAGAGAGAGAGAGAGAGAGAGAGAGAGAGAGAGAGAGAGAGAGAGAGAGAAAGAGAGAGAGAGAGGATGAGATGAGGCACTAATGTCTTCCCCATCTGCATGACTGATAGAAGTGATTTGTGCTCCATTGAATGTCTTCTGATATTCTAACTAAAACACTCTGAGGCTCTTGTGATCAATCAGGGCGAGAGTGAGAGAGTGAGAGAGAGTGAAACAGAAGCGTTCCTAAAACTCCCTGACCCAAAGACTGACGCACACACACACACGCACATGAACAGCATTTACACCATTTCCTGTGTGAGTAATGTGTGATTGATGTAAACGCGGGTACACACCAGTTCAGGTGAGGCCTGTACGTGTGCACACTGATCCCCCCTGCTGTGTGACACTTTAGAGTGAAGCACACACAGAGGCTTCATGTAAAGCAAAGACAAAGGGAATCCATTTGGAGCCATTTCACGCATGATGTAAGGCCACTTGTTGAGGAAGAGGAAGAGGAAGAGGATGAGGAGGATAGTGATAATAAACAGCACATTCTGCCCTCCCTGCCTGTAGAGACAGACGGACAGTGTTCCCACTCTCTCAGTACCATGAGGGAAGGAAAGGTGGGACACACTCTTTGAGCTCAGCACAGCCACAAGTCGCTCTGATTTGATTCTTTTCCAATCTGGCTGCAGTAACTTTGAACGTGTGATCATATTCATATCTGAGTGAAGAAGAAGAAGAAGCAGGAGCCGGCCTGAGAGAGAGAGAGAGCGAGCAACGGAGCCGCAGCACAGCTAAGGTAGTCGTGCTGTGAGAAGAAGAAGCAGCTCGGCTTCAAAGGGAATGTGGGAACATCCAGCGTGTGTCAGGTTGGAACCATGTAGATTGTTGAATACCCAAATCCTCCAACACGTCTAGGAACACACACTGAAATACTCAGACACTGTGATAGGACCTACTCTTCATATGTGGAGGAGCGCAGCTGTGAGCTCACACACACACACACACAGGACACAGATCTGCTCCACCTAAAGGATCAAACCTGTTCCTCTCATTCCCTCACATTCCTCTTTAATGTCAAATGACTTGTTTTTACATCCGATCTCCACCTGACACTGTGGTTGAGTTTGACCCTCTTCTTCAGCTCCTTTAGTGACACCACAGTGCCCCCTTCTGCCTCGCCCGCAAACTACAACATAAAAGTAGAACCATAACTCATCGCCGCCGCCACCGCAATCTCCCATTTCAGCCTGTGGATCACGCTGAGATTTGATGGAGAGATGTGGCTTTGTGTGCGTTCTGATGAACGCTATCATCGACACGGCCTCGCCACAGCTCAGTGAGCGAGAGATGTTGGGGTAGAGCAAGAAGCCCCTGCTGCTCTGTCATGTGCTCTCATACGAGGATACAGCCTGGCACAGATAGATAATAGATAGGCACACAGACAGATAGATAGACAAGTCAGATGAGACCACCTGTCAGTGTGTGGAGCTCTGCAGGAGGCATCACCTGCTTGTGGTTATAAAACTCTTTGATATTCATATCAACCACCAGCTACACACTGCAATAAATCACCTCTCCCTCCTTCCATCTCTCTCTCTGCCTCCATCTCTCACTCTCTCTGCCTCACTCTCTCCCTCACTCTCTATCTCTCTCTCTCCCTCTCTATCTCTCACTCTCTCTACCTCACTCTATCTCTCTCTCCCTCTCTCTGCCTCCATCTCTCGCTCTCTCTACCTCACTCTATATCTCTCTCTCTCCCTCTCTCTGCCTCTATCTCTCGCTCTCGCTCTCTCTCTCCCAGACAAAATAATGACACAGCATAAAAGTGTAGGTGAGGTGTTTGATCCAGAGAAAACAAACCAACAGTTTCAGGCGCGGCGGAAAACTACAAAGCACAAAGAGGGAATGAAAGAGAGAAGAAACCAAGGGCAAGTCTGAGGAATACAAAAACAAATTGTTATAAAAAATAGACAGAAATCGGCGCAAGTTTTTGATGCAATGATCAGAAAGCCAGAGGAACGTGCTCAGATAGGATTTATGAGGAGATGGAAGCAGAGAGGGAAACATGCCAAGTTCTGGAGGGGCACAGGGCCAAGTGTCCGGGTTCAAAGCTCCAGCTGTGGGCCGCTGTCATGCCAGGGAGACGCAAGGAGAGGTGGAGAGATGGAGAACAGGAATAAAGTGCTGATGTGAAACAGATTAACAAGTGCCACCGGCCTTATTAAACAAAATACACTCCTCTGTCTGAGACAAAATGTGCATACCAACAGCTTTTAACAAAGAGAGAGAGAGAGAGAGAGAGAGAGAGAGAGAGAGAGAGAGAGAGAGAGAGAGAGAGAGAGAGAGAGGGAGAGTGTGAATGAGTGAGTGAGTGAGTGAGTGAGTGAGCAAGAGAGAGAGAGGCAGATAGAGAGTGAGACAGAGAGAGAGAGAGAGAGACAGAGACAGAGAATGGCAGAAGCAGAGAGAGAGAGAGAGAGAGAGAGACAGAGACAGAGAGAGACAGAGAGAGGCAGAGAGAGAGAGACAGAGAGGCAGAGAGAGAGAGGCAGAGGCAGAGAGAGAGAGAGAGAGAGAGAGCAAGAGAGAGAGAGAGACAGAGAGGCAGAGAGAGAGAGACAGAGGCAGAGAGAGAGAGAGAGAGCAAGAGAGAGCAAGAGAGCGAGAGAGAGAGAGAGAGAGAGAGAGAGAGAGAGAGAGAGCGAGAGAGCAGATAAATAATGCAGCACTTTGTTGCTCTCTATAGGTAAAGTCTCCTCTTTGCCCTTCAGAGGTCAGGGTCAGTTATAGAAAGGCAGGATTTAGTGTTTTGCTCAAGGACTCTTCAGCAGCGTCGACCCTTCAGCATTACAGACAAAGGTGCTTGACTCTCCAGCGGCTGTGAGTGCCTTCAGCAGCAGCAGAGCCCGATTCAAATCAAATCAAACCCTCGTGCCAAGGTAAACGTCTCAGTATTTCACTCTGCCTCAGGAGCAAAACCTGAAATATCTGCAAAAAAGAATGATTAAGCTGCCTGATTAAATATTAGCACAGCTTGTTGACATTACATGTCACAGTGAGTTCTTTGTGGAGCCGAAGTCAGGGCCGCTTCTCACAACGCCCAGTGATGAAGACGAGCGGGGGAGTGTGAACGCTCCAGGCACGGATACCTGGTCTCAGGTGCCACACCTGCGCTAATGGGACGGGTAATTGGAGCCTGCAAGGGTTCACACGGATAAGCACACACACACACACACACACACACACACACACACGGACATCCATGTTCAGACACTCTGGGGACTCACACACACTGCACTCAAGAGTTTGGGGAATTGTGTGTGTGTGTAAACAGGTACATCATCTACATTTGTGTGTAAAATGTGAGCAACATTATCTATCAATTCATCCCCAAAGTGAGGACTGGATTGAGGACATCTACATCTACTTCACATGTCAAAACTTTCTCTCTGTTTCTGCCTCTTTGCATTTCTCCAGTTTATCCACTTTTTTTTCTTCCCCTCCATCATTATTTTGCTGCCTTCGTCTTCCTCTTCGCCGTTTTTACAACAAAAACAAGAGACAAACGCGCTGAATAAAAGATCAGTGAGCGCCGTCAACAAAGCAACCTAGTTTGGAGACCGAGTGCGTGTGTGTGTGTGTGTGTGTGCATGTTTACCCCCACTGCAGTCTGATCCAATTGTCACCTCGTGACACACACACACACACACACAGAGACGCACACACACTGAGCTGTACAACCTTGACAGTTGCTGATAACAACATGCATCCCATCTGCGCCTGAGTGATGTGCACCTAAACAGAAAATAGGTTCCTCCTTGTTGTCGCGCTCTTGTTGCTTCCCCAGCCACATTTGAATACAAGTAGGTGGCACATCTGTTGATTTTTTCCCCCCCCTGTAATGCATTATTAACACCCTGTCATCTGTGGCAGCTACCGTCATCATTATTTCACATAGGAATAGAAATAACATCTCGTATCTATAAGCCCGGCCCACGCAGCGTTTGTAGTGTCAAAACTAGGGAAGTTCATAATAAAGTAAAGCAGAGATGATGAACCGGAGCAGAGCAGACACTTTGCAGGGGTTTGTTATTTTTTTTAAACCTTTGTAGACAAATCTAGGGTGCAAACTTCTGCCAGTTTTGTCAAATAGACGCAGTGGAAGCTGCGAGGTGTCAGCCTGTCATCAGAAACACAGTTTAAATGATATTCATAGCAGCATTTTAAAAGATATGTCACTTAAAATATCACCGCAGCTATCAGAGGCTCCAACTTTAACTTTACAAACTTAAGCTACAGATGTAAATATACACGGAGCCAGGGCTGTGTGTGTGTGTGTGTGTGTGTGTGTGTGTGTGTGTGTGTGTGTGTGTGTGTGTGTGTGTGTGTGTGTGTGTGTGTGTGTGTGTTGCTGTGTGTGTGTCCTCCTTCCTCATAATTTCTTGACGTGGGGATTGATTGATTATTGTCTTTGTTTGTTTGTTTGAATCGTATCCTATTTCTCTATTCCATCATTTCACTTCCTTCCTGTATCTTAAATGTTCTCTTGCGGTGTAAAAGAATAAAAGCTTGTTTTGTTTTTACTCCCAGGTGAAACAGATTTATTACAGTTTTTCTTCCCATAAAGTCTCCATTCCCCCCAAGAGGGCGGCGCCACACAGCTGGAGAGGATCTGTGATGGAGTCGTACCAGCAGCTACAGAAACAGAAACCTGAGGATTGACACAGAGGTGCTGAGGTACAGAGGTGTGTATTTACAGCAAACACCTGATTTAGTTTAGAGTTCTTTATAAAATAGCTGCATCCATTATCTAACAGTTGAGCTGTGATACATTCAGGTCAACTGGTAATGTTTTGGTTCAACACAGAGAAGGTCAGAGGTCAGCTGCACAACCGCAGAGCTGGTAAATGACTTCTCTCCTGGCGTCTCGATAACATTTCAGAGGGGTGGACGGTTATCAACAGGGATGCTTGAACCTGCTCATGAGGTCGATGAACGGGTCGGCGCCGACGCCTCAGGACAGAAAACTGTGTCCACACTTCACCCAGATCCACGATGGTGCTTACAACTTTGTGGAATAGTTACAATTACTTTTCTGCACTGTTGGGGACAGAGTGTTGTAGGAGAAGATGTACGACTACAGCAAGCATGTCCACTGTGAAGCTGGGATGCTGAGGAAGAGGAGCTGATTACACGTTTGGACTCGGGACTCACTAACATCGCCACGGCTTCTCTCCTTTCTCTGGGCAGGTTATTCATTTTAACACGACTTCTGGTAAATGAGCGCGTGTGTGCGTGTGTGTGAGCGTGTGTGCCTGTGTGCGTCAGTGTGTGTGTGTCGGTGCTTGGGTGTGTGTGTGTGTCGGTGTGATCGATAGAGTCAGTTTGCGTGGCCCTGTGCAGTTCATTCACTGCCTGGTGATCAATAAGAGATTAGATAGGAGAGCAAGGTTTCTCTCCTGCCACCTCTCTCACCTCCGGACTGTTTAAGGGAAGAAAAGACAGGAAGCAGAGACAAATGCAGAGGAAAGAGAGGAGGAGAGGACAGGAGAGAGGGATGAAGCTGCGGTGCATTGTAATGTGTGTGTGCAGAGGAGCGTTGGTACAAACACAACAGGAGGAGAGAGTCGTTACAGGATGAGGTCGTGTTTCAGACACACAGAGGATTGCAAAATGGCTATTCAAGCTTCTTAATCTGTCTATTTTATTTAATTGCACCATAACAAAATTCCAAAATGACTAAACTGTGGTTTCGACACTTACAGGAGAAATTTGGGCCACTTAAGATTCTGAGAACAAAGACGAGATACACAAATTAAAAGACTTTCTGATCTGGGGGGAAATTGCTTTGGTGGGCTTAAGTAGTCTTACCAGAAGCTACACACGCACACACGCACACACACACACACACGCACACACGCACACACACACACACACACACACACACACACACACACACACACACACACACAATGAGAACAAGAGCTTCAACCAGGAATCCAGGCAGATTCACTGCACGTCACTGTACTTCTTCTTCTTCTCCATGAAAAGAGTTGTTTACACTAACGCACTTATACAGCGATGTGCATTGAGTATATAGGTGCAATAAAGTCACAAATACGTCCGTGTGTGTGTGTGTGTGTGTGTGTGTGTGTGTGTGTGTGTGTGTGTGTGTCTGTGTGTGTGTGTGTGTGAGGGGGGGTGTGTGTGTGTGTGTGCAGGTGTCTCTGTTTGTGTGCACACTGATGGATGAGAGTCCTTACAGATAAATGGATACCTATTATTAGTGTCTTTTATAGTCTTACTCCCTGCTGACTTCTGAATGGGAATAGCAGGCAGGTTTCCCTGAATACACACACACCCACACAAACACACACGGGCGCCCACACACACACACACACACGCATAACGAGCTACAACTGAGGAGCCCTAGGCAGTGGCACATCTGTTGTGGAATAGACATAAGGCATTCATGCAGGGGCTCTCAAGATCCACCATGTAATACCACACACACACACACACACACACACACACACACACACACACACACACACACACACACACACACACACACACACACACACACACACACACACACACACACACACACACACACACACACACACACACACACACACACACACTCCCCCACTTGCTCCATCTCTCTGCGTGTGATGAATGAGATTTCTTAAGCACAAAGGAGTGGAGCCTGTGTGATGGAGCGCTCCTCTGACATTCTGACTAAAGATCCCTTCTGGATACAAACATGCCTTCACACAAAGACACAGTGAGACACCGGCGTCCCTCAAACTGCTCCACTGACCTCCACCTGACCTCAACACTCACTTACAGCTTTGAGGATATTTAACTTGTACTTGTTCCTACTTGGTCTTAGTGTTACACAGAGACACATCAGGGGTCAGAGGTCAGAGGTCACTTGGTTTGGTGTCGTTTCTAATCATTTACCATAAATCAATAATGTCCTGCTTCTTCATCTTTACGGTGATGTATTAGATTAGCTGTCATTGTGGTACAGGCAGTAAAAATGGCAATAATGGTAGCAGCAGCAGTTTTATGGACTAAATATATGAAGATGGATAACATAGACACACATGATTCATAATAACAAGTCATGAAAGCAGAACACGCTAAGATCAGCTTCAGAATCAATGTGACTAACGACACCAGTGTGTGTGTGTGTGTGTGTGTGTGTGTGTGTGTGTGTGTGTGTGTGTGTGTGTGTGTGTGTGTGTGTGTGTGTGTGTGTGTGTGTGTGTATGTGTGTGTAAGCGCTTCTGAGGCCTAATGTGGAGAGGTCTTTAGCCGTCTCTGATGAGGAGAGAGGAGATGAGCACGCAGCCATGGCGGCGTTAGAGGGGATACGGCTCTTGTACAATGTGCCAATCCGGGCTAAGCTTCCCGTCTCTGGCACCGTCTCCCTCCCTCCCAGGGCCAATGTCAACCTCAGCTCGGTACCGTGCCAACCGCCAAACGCCAAACTCAGCTGGGCTTGCGGCGAATCCTGCTCTCCACAGTTTGGACTGGCGGCCCCTTCCTTCCTCCCTCTCTACCTTCACACTTCCCTTCCATGTTTTTCATGGCCATCTTAACTTTCACTGGAATCTTTTCTTTGGTTGATCTCTATTTTCCTTCATGCCTTAGTTCTTTACCAATGTCCATGCTTAGATGAAAATTGCAAGTTTAAAGGAAATTATTAATCATATTTCTATTCTGTGTTCCAGGTCAGATCAATCAAACGGGAAGTTATTCTGTGTGAGTTTAATTAGGTTTCTTTATTTAAACCCAGCGTCCCTTTGATTCATGTTCATGTCTGTTTAGAGACTATTTGAAAGAGACAAGCTCGTCGTTTCTGCAGAGGAACTCTTCACACGTCTCCTTTAAACTCCGCAGCTATTCCAGAGCCAATTTCCACTCCCAACCTTGGGCTGACTTTGGGTTTGTGGAGGTTATTATGCAGAGTTCTGAGAGAAGCAGTCAAGTGTTGAAAAGGCGGCTCGTGGTCTTCAAACTCTTGAGACAAAAGCTACAGAGGCATACTTGTCATGCAGAAGAGACTCTGTCGTGGTTTAACAAGAGGCTGAGAGGCAGCGGGCTGAGAGAGAAGGAGATCTATATTCAAAGAATAAGCAATTGACAATAGATTGGCCTTTATCAGATTGCTGTGACTTTGTCTGTATCGTCTGGAGAGCAAACTTAGAGCAGAGCTGTTCTGTGGAATGCACTTTTGCCCCCGTGTGGCAAGGAGCAGAATGTGTCCCACACAGTCAGGTAAAGACTCTGCAGCCGCACAATGAGGTAAACAGTCAGGTAAAGACACACTGAGGTGTTGCAGCTCGGGCTTGGTTGACTTTAAACACAACTCCTCCAATTACAAAGTGGAAGCCTTTTGTCTCCTCAGCCGTCATGTGTCTGATGCCATTGGCAATGCAGATGTGGTTTCAACCAATATGGTCAGTGGAGGGAAACGGGGGCCTTTGTTATCTTAGTGTGCCCCCACCCACCCACCCCCCTCAGGGGACTTTGAGAGGGGTTACAGGATCCCAGCAGGGGGGGGGCTGTGTCTGCCACCTCAGTTTAGGGAGCGTCTCACAGCAGGCTGACCCACATGGAGCCCCTGGGGCCACGCCGGGCCCCTCCACAGGCTGGAGCTACAGATAATAGGCTCATTTGGCAAAGGATTCAGACACTGGAACCAAAGCGGCTCTGACAGCTGTCAACTAGGACAAACATCTTCCTGCATGTGTGTAGTCAAAGGACAGGAGGGTGTGTGTGCTGTTTATTCATACATGTTCTCCTCTGTGTGTGCCTGTCTCGCTGCCTGTCTACAGCGTTAGCTAAATGGCCTCGGCATCTGTAGACAGCATCCAGGAGAGCCGAGGCCCCGTCAGGAGCGCTCTTCCTGTCGGGGAGCTGTCATGGAGAAGAAAGAGGAGCGCGGCGACGTGACAGTCTGGCTCGCCTCCGAGCTGAGGGACAGACTCGCTGACGTGACCTGATTTCATCTGCTTTCCTCAAAACGACCACAGCAGAGGACGGAGAGAGTCGCTCACCGCTTTGCAATATGGAATCATAGGAATATGACCGGCAGGCACAGGACAGTGTCAGACTGTCAGACTGCATATGTACAGAGTTTATCTCCCATGTAGCATGAGGCTCAGCATGTCTGCATCAGCATCAGCACTTCCTCTCTACTAACACCAGGAAGCCAATTAAGAAATGCACAAGCAAGAAGACCTTTGACCTTACGTCCTACGTGTACAGGGTTAATGCAGCTCATGTTCCAGTTTCCAACCTCCTACAAATGTATTCTTTATCGTTACAGATGGTTATGTTGGGAAACAATCAAAGTAGATCAAGCAGCTCTCTTATTCCACAGTCCAGCTTCTAATTGAAACACTACAGAGTGGCGTGGCGCCTCTATGCAGTGTGGTGCCTCTATGCAGTGTGGAGCCTCTATGCAGTGTGGAGCCTCTATGCAGCTCCACCAGTGTGTGTGGGATTACAGCTGCTTCAGTTGCTGCCCGACAAATCTTCCCTGACTAAATAAAGTTCAGAATATAACATAGGAGCCTAATAATCAAGCAACAGCAGACAATAACTCCAAAGCTCCTGAGGAGGATGAAGTGAAAAGTGCTTGCTGCCGCCCACGTGCCCCTGAGCAAGAACAGCAGAGGTGAGGGTAAATTCCTCTTTAAGGGCCGCTGAGCTGCCTGGAGTCTTAAAGAACTAATTACAGGATGACCACAGCAGGGCGTGACGCATACGGCCCTATATGTGTGTGTGTGTGTGTGTGTGTGTGTGTGACTGTATGTACATGTAACTGTGGATACATACGTGTGTGTGTGCGTGTGTGTGTGACATGTGAGTCTTACTAATGTGTCCTTGCAGGGTGAGGACATTTAATCTCTCTCACCGCCAAGCCTCAGATGTCTCTCTCTCTCTCTCTCTCTCTCGCTCTCTCTTTGAGTGTGTGTGTGTGTCCATTTTTAGCAGCTATAACACCTTTCAAAGTTCAAGTACATCCCCATATGTTTGCCATCTCCCCCCCCATGCTGTTTGGCTCTATAGTTAATGCTTCCTTGTCATCTCCTCTCATTCATCACAACTAAGGACCTATAAGACAAACAGGTGCTGCCGGCCCGGCTTAGACAGAAGAATGTGAAGCATTCCCTCCCTCCTTCCTTCTATCCACCCTCCTCTCTCTCTCCACTTGCTCACTCATCCTTCTATCTATCAGTTACAGTGCATAAGCAGTTGTTTTAACTTAACACAGCCGATACCTTCGACAGATCCACAGGAGAAAGGACTGAATGCTGCCAGACAGGAATCCTTCCAAATGATTAAATTACAAATCCGTCTAAGTCAGATAGCTAAACCCTTGTGTGACCACCAGAGGGCAGCATCATGGTTACGACCCCACAGATACCTTTGTCATTTATCAGAACCAGAAGATGTCAAAGGTTTGTAGTCTCGGTTCTTTGTCTCTACATCTACATCCTTACAACTCTAACTCTGTACAACCAAGCGTTTTAATGAACTTTTAATGCAGATTCCATTCCAAACTGACAGGTGGATCATCAAACTCTATGAGAGCACGCAGGGTTAATGTAGAGGAGTGTTTGTAGAAGCAAAAACAGAATAACCACTTGATCCAAAATGAGATCAAAATGTGTGAGGTGAATTCATTACAGAACCCAGACACAACCGTCTTTAATCTATGCCAAAAGAGGCCACAATCACTCACAAACACGCGCGCACGCACGCACACACACACACACACACACACACACACACACACACACAGTCACGCACAGACAAACAGAGTAATTAGTCTTTGATTTCCCCCGGCAGTGTGCTGGTACCAGGGGGCAGCTGCCGGGCCCTGCTTTAGCCTTGGCTAATTTCATTCACGGCTTGATCTCGACCCAGCACAGGTGCCCACTTGGCACCCGACGGCTGTTGCCATGGAAATGCCAACTTCAGGGGCCAGGAAAATGCCAATTGTCCAAGGAAGGCAACCACAGGAGCAGTGGACATGGTAATTACAGAGAGTAGGCTGCATTAGCACGAGTCTCCTCCTTTCCTCTCTTTAAACACTATTTCCTTTCTTCAATCACTTTCATAACCGACGTGTACTGTAGCCGTTACTCTGAGGCTGAGCCGGTCAAGTGTGCAGAGAGAATCGTAGAGCCACAGAAGGCTACCAGACACCGGACCAGCCTGCAATACCTTGGACTTGAGTGCCACCTGGTGGTTTACAGGCGGTACTGCAGCATCTGTCAGGCTTCATGCACCTGCTGATTGAGCCGGGTTTCGCTGTAATGAGCTTTCTCCTTCAATCACCCCTGGGAATTCGCCCCTACAACCCCGGCATCATTAAACCCCGGGAGGCCGTCTGGAAGCTCAGCCTGGGAAATACTCGTCAATTATTTGATATCCCCTCCTCCGAGACGCCAAAGTTCTCGGTGGTAAACTTGCGAACCCAGCAAGCTGACAAGTTAGATGAGGCTCGGTGGACTGTGACTGGTTAATGATGTTTGAAGTGAGGGGAGACACAAAGTGGGGGCGGGGCCATCGCAGATCTGCCAATTAAGACAGGAGAGACTGGAAGGTCAGCAAGATGTGAACAAGTTAGCTGCACAAAGTGGGACGATAGGGAGCAACAAAGGCAGCGTGGAACAAATCTGGGGTCCAGGCCAGGTGAGTGTTTCCACTACTAAGGAGGAAATGTGTCTGTCTGATTGTCTGTGTGTCTGTCTGTCTGTCTGTCTGTGAGCAGGATATCTCCAAACGTTAGTCACAGCTGGTTGGATCTGGTTGATCCAGGGAGGAATTAAATCGTCGCACCTGTCTGGATGATGTCATCTCCATGTCATTTCAGTGGAAGGAGACATGATTGAGAGACGGGTGCATAATTAGAGGACTACTCGGTCTTGGTGGAGGCTCAAGTTGATATCATTTATAATAGACCAGTGCTTTTTCAACGTCATGTACTTCTATTGTCCTTTCCTTGATATGACATCATCGTACACATTCCAGATAAAGCCTGGTGAAAGTCAGAGAGGTGAGCGGTGTGAGAGCTACAGTCACACAGGGTCTCAAACCAACAACCTGTCTGGATGAGCCTGTCCCTGGGGCACCAATGGTAAAGACTCAGACGCCATAGGAGCTGGTGGCTCCGTTGCTCTAACTCTGACTCTGTATGACCTCGCGGTGAACCAGTGACTCCTGATTAGACGACTTCTCTTCTCTAATGAAATCATCTGGCAAGTTCACACGAAACTCCTTCCATTTTCCCTCAGATTGGTTTGAAAATTACAATCTGACATCTTCACATTCAGAAGCCTGGATGACCTGAGCTGACAGCGTTGAAGCTTAATTATCAAACGCCTTTTTATTGCCTGTGCTCCAGCCCGGTCTGCCTGCAGTCATCATTAGACTTTCATCTAATTTGCCATATCACAGACATATGTGTGATTTGCTGAAAGCCCCTTTATTCCTTCATTAACTCATCTAGCAGGCCCGTATTGTGGCGTTCCTACCTAAGGCCGTCCTCTAATCGGGCATCTTTGGACTAAATTGTCACATTTCCATCTGCTGTGTGTATTAAATGCCTGAATTAGAGCCAGAGTGGTTCTGACACTGAATGGATTTGTTCTATCTAATCTGAGGCTCTCGGCTAAATGAACATCTCCACCTGTTTCCTGTAAACTCTAGACTGACACACACACATCTACACCAGGTCGTCTCAGGTGAAGCTGAGCTCAGTCGGTTTGCACCAGGCCTGGCAGGGGTACGCTCAGGCAAGCAGGAAGACACTTGCACGGCTCCTGAAACATGCCGGTGCTCACAAACACACTCACACCGGTGCCAATTACACACTACATAAACAGGTTAACACCCTACAGGAACACGCACACAGCAGAGAGACACGAGAGCTGAAAAATGTGCAACTGCAAAATCACTGCTAAACAAATCATCCTCCGGCAGCTTCCTGTTAGTTTTGTGCCAAGCTAAACTAAAGTCGTCCCGGAGATATCGCTCAGTTTGACACAAAAATACATGAGAGTGATATTGATCTCTCCGCCTCGCAGCTTAGAAGACAGCAAATAACTGCAATCCCCAAAACGTAAAAGTATATTTTCCAGGCGCCAGAAATGTATGATGATGACATAAACACACTCCTGCACACTGATATCAGACTTTATACTGAACATTTATACTGAATAACCGAGGATTTATAGCAGACGCAGAGAGAGAAAATGGATCAGAAGGGTTCGACTCTCCTCCTCCGCCTGCCTACATGAAGATTTGAGTTTTTTGGCGTCCCTCCCTGTGTCATCAGGTTTTGGTTGGGTTAGTTGTTTCACTAAGTAAGGGACACCACATATCCTCCCGAGACCCTGCGTCCTCATATGAGGACATAGTCATTTTCCCACCCTGCACCTTATACATCATTGGGTTGAACTTAAACCTGTTGTCCTCATGTGTGGACGTTTATTCGCTGCCACTAGCGGTCTGAAAATCACTTTGGGTCGCTGGAAAACATAGCAGACTAGGAGAAATGTGTTATATTCATTGTTTTCATACATGGCACACTTTTGTTTTCTACTTATTAGGTTCCATAAATCCAAAATAGCAGGGATAAATTATAAATGCATACAGAATAAATCTAATCCAGGTCTCAGGAGGTCCAGGTGTCTTTTCCCAATAGGGGATCAGTCATGTAAAACCTAAGATGGCTGCGGACGCGGGGAGAGCATTTGCCTCTGGAGCACAACCTTGACTGCAGTAAGGTCATTGTGCTGTTGTGTAGAAACAAGTGCTAGATGTCAAAGTCTTCACTACTGTTGTCATATTTACATTATTACCTCTACGTGACCTCTACCTCCATATGTGTCATGCAGGTGGAATCCAGGCAGGAGCTTCACTTTGCAGCTCTGTGAAGCGTAGAGCGACAGGCTCCAGCACGCAGCTCCGTGACTCCGTGTGCGTATGAATCACAGCCTGATAATCTGACTGCTGAAACCGAGCCAGGCATCACACACGCACACACGCACGCACACGCACACACACACACACACACACACACACACACACACACACACGTAAGATTTCAGCGGTTTTGTCGGAGCTCCGAACGGTAGAAACAAGGAACAAGCTGGAGCTGTGTCAGTCACTACAGCATGCAAAACAACAACAACAACAGTTTGTCTATTAGCTCCCCTCAGACGATGATCGCTCCATATTGATAGACTGACACGTGATTCCATTCTGTGCATGAGCAGACCACATCATAGTAAATCAATCAGTCACATCTCAGTCAGTAATTGTAGTCTATTATAAGTTGCTAATGGAGTCAGATTTACTGTAAACCTTACACATGATCGTACTTTTACACGATTACAAATCTACTGTTTACTCTCCTGGCACAAGTAATGAGGGATGGATGCATGTACAGGCAGGGAGAAGACAAAGTGCACTCACTAGAGTAAAGCCTTCACGGAAGCTGCAAATATGCAACTGTCTGACAAAAAAAAAGGATTTGGTTCTGAGCCATCATCATCATCATCATCGCCCAGGTTCAACCTGAAGAACACACTAATGGATTTCTGTATGTTTACTCTGGATCCACAACTGGACAAGCTTCAAAGACGATGACATCATTTGACAAAAGGACAGTTCAAAAGTTGTAACATGATACACGTTACATGTCAAAGTGATTACTGTGGTGAAGAAAATCACTTGATCCAAGTCAAATGACAACTATCCAAGTTACCGTGGTGATAGATAGGTGAACTACACCCACACGTGTGTATGTATCATGAATGTAGTATAATGTAATAAAAGCTTATTACAAAGTCAATCATAGAACATCATATATTCATGCAGGGATATGAACTGAGCAGGTAGAGTGTAAACAACAGACACACTACAACAACAACAGACATAAGAACACAGTTACAGCATGTTTAACTACTGGGCTATCAGAGAACAGATGAGGATTAAAAGAGGAAAGAAAACAGCGGCTTACAGAAAGAACTGGACAGACTGGATTTACCTCTACATCTACACAGACACACACACACACTCAACTTAAACACCCACTCACTGAGATACACGCACACAAACAGATCTGAGGCTGGTGTGTAGTTGTCCAGTCCTAACCTTCATGCTGTTAAACATACAGTCTGACATTTAGAGCAGCCGTCCTCAGACTTAACGGTGTGTGTGTGTGTGTGTGTGTGTGTGTGTGTGTGTGTGTGTGTGTAACTGTGGATCGATCTTTGTCTCGCTGCCTGGCCCTAACTGTAAACAGTAGTGTGACTTTAACACGCTCATAAAAACAAAGCACAGTTAGGCGTGTGACTTTGACACGCTCGTAAAATAAAATGAACAGTAGCATAAACTTTACAATCTTGTGTCTTTATAACACCGCATTGTGATTTAACATTTGGGAATGTTGGTGGAATAAGACAGATGTGTAATGGATACAAACCTCCACCAGGGGGTGCAGGTAGACACAGTATGAAGATGTTGCAATGGGTGTGATTGTAAAAGGTGGGCTTGAGAGGAGGGAGAGGAGAGGAGAGGAGAGGAGAGGAGAGGAGAGGAGAGGAGAGGAGAGGAGAGGAGAGGACTGGAGCGAGTGAGAGCATGAATGAAGGGGGTGTTTGGGGGGTTTGCTGGAGACAGCAGGTGCAAAACAGCTGCTCTCAACACTGATCCCACCTGATGCGTTACCATGGCACCCAGCACATAATCACTATAAGGTGTGTACTGTACTCCTTCTCTCTCTCTCTCTCTCTCCCGCTCTCTCATATCTATATAAACACACCTAACAAACCAGGAAGCATCTACAGTACGTATCACTGCATTAAAACTGTGATGTCATCATATTTGAACAAGAGAAAGCGGCACAGGGAACACCGTGTTCCTGGGACCATTTGGGATTTCATAAGATGGCAGCAGCTTCCAGACACCGGATGTCCCGAGGGGCTTTGCCAAGGGTTGGAATCAAAGATAACATACAGGTTTCATCATCATCGTCCATTAAAGCGGTGCCCCATCACACAGGTGAGTCACAAAGGGGGCGAGAGCATCAAATACATCAACTATGGACTATGGTGAGTGAATAATGTGATCTCAGAAGGCAGATATCTGAAGTCATCAAACGTATTTGATCTATTAAACCAGCAATATTCCATCTGATCTCTTATTGGCGAGTGTGTGGGGGTTAGAGCCAAGCATTCAATCCAAACAGCTCATGATTCAGGCATCACTCACACAGCAGGGCTCTAACTGGGGGGGGGGGGGGGTGCAGCAGGATTGTGGGTACTCATTTACTGTTAGTCTAGCAGGACGAGTCAGTTGTGTGATATCACTCTGTGTTATACTCGTACACAAGCTCACACACATCAAAGTGGAACGAGTAACACAGCATAGGTGAGTCACCGCCTCTGTAACACCCTGCGTCTAATCAGAGCTATGAAGTCGTGCCAACAGGTTGAAATGATTACGGGGAACACAGTGGTGCGCCGGAGTTTAGCGATTACTAACAGTAATGATGATTGGACACTAACACACACACATTCACACGGTGACTCACCCTGTCTTTGTCATCCACCACATCAGACAGCATGTCATCCAGGTCCAGGATGCCTCCATCTCCATGCTCCAACCGGTGGACCTGAACCCAGTAGCTTGGATCCTGGTGGAGGAAAATGATGAATATGATGAGATGAAGAGGGTAAGAGAGAGAGAGAGAGAGAGAGAGAGAGGTACAGCCACAGAGATCAATGATGGGATGAGATGAGCTCCATATTGACTCAGGATGTGGCAAAAGTGTGTAAGGAAAGCCGTTACACATCAGCACTGCCTGGCCACAGGACTTGGATTGATAGATGTTTCTTCTTAGTATCAGCTTATCGAATCACCATGTGGTTCATATTAACGATCCAGATAACTGGCAGACAGCGCTGTGACGTGGAGATGGAAAATCCTAATTCCCTGCTGGAGTGCAAAATGGGCCTTCTGCTCCTTCTAAAAGCATCAAAAAGGAGGTGCAGAGCGTTTCTGTGCTACTTTCCATCTCATTTAGATTCATTGAAACTGCACTCTCAGGTGCAGAGTGTAGATTTTGCTGGTGTTACACAATAGCTGGTAATTTGGGAGGCAGTGGCTCAGTGGGTAGAGCTTCCGCTTGGCAACCGGAGGGTTGCTGGTTCGAGCCCCTGCCAAGGTGCCCCTGAGCAAGGCACCGAACCCTCAATTGCTCCCCCCTCTGCGAAGGGTGGTAACTGTAATGTAAGTCGCTTTGGATAAAAGTGTCTGCCAAATGATCGTAATGTAATGTAATGTAATTTGATAAGAAACAGCCTAAGATGGTTAAGCTGCAGTGTTGATCGCTCAATTCTGGGATAGTTTAGTTCAAAATGGACATAGCTGCAAGTGTACAGCAGTCACATCCTCTTCCTTCCCTCATTCATCCTCACACCGTTTCTGTGCTCATAACCCACAGGCACTCCTCAGTCAGGCAGGAGGATGAAGAGAAAGCTCTCCCCTCACCGACTGTCCTTCCTCCTTCACTGTGATAGGAAAGAATCCTTTTCCTCTCTCTGTTCCCCCCCCTCTCTCTGTTCCCCTTCTCTCTCTTTTCCTCCATGCTTTCTCTTCCAGACCATGTTGTCTTGGGGTCTGTGGTTAAATGCCTTCATGCAGTGTTCTGTTGTAGTGAGCTTCACTGTGGTTCACCAAGAAAAGGGTCCAGATCATGAGGGGGACGATCGCAGGGTGAGTATAAACCATTTATGAATTAAAAGGAAAGTCCTTAGTATGCTTACAGAAAGTGTTGGAGTGTTAATGAGTTCATATGTTTTTATAGAGGCTTCGTCTTTGTGTTGAGGCACAGTAACACACATTTAGAACTGGGAGCTGCACTGATTGATGGTTGTTTGACTGGGCTGCTGCTCCTGAATGGAGTCCAACACAGGAATTTATTTCTTATTTTTCCAAATTTCACCAGATCCCCACCACACACACAGAAGGGAAGACAGTGCCACAACTCAAAGGGTTTGGAAGTCGTTACAAAGCACAAACTCACTCAGCATTAAACTGTTGGCAATGCTTTGACAGCATAGAATTCTTCCTTAGATGGATTATGACTAACAAATAATAAGTTTATGTCAAAGAGACTTTTAGAATAGAGGGAGAACGTGAGCTTGAGTGATGCTACATGCTTTACATCTGACCTGATTACAATGTTGAGGCTTTACAGAGAACGGTTTGACTTTAAAGAAGGTCAAATAGATGGAAGAGAGGTTTGTTTAACCTCAGACGAAGCTGAAAGACACAGAAATGTCTCTGTTTATTCTCCAAATACAGAGTTCAGACATGTTGACCCAACAGCAGCAGAGGTGGTGGACGAACCAAAACAAGGGTCAAGTTCTGCTCGGTGACCCCTCACCGTTGACGTCACCTGACAGGTGAAGTTTGGACGAACAACAGAAAGCCCACAGGGAGGAATCAGAAAAAAAGAGAAAGGACAGAAAGGTTCCACTGTGGGCTTGGTGGCCTTTCTGATCTGAAGGTTGCATGACAATTTACTAATAATCTAAAAAAATGTATATGAGTAGTAGTTACATTTACATGACTAGTAAAACATTGTACTCCAGGTTAAATATGCGTTAGCTTCGTGGATTACGTCAACTTTATCAAACGTAGCTCTCTGAAATTAACCTGGCCACGCCCCCTCCACAACTAGCATAACAAACGTAACTTTAGCCTTTAGCCGTTCTTTTCTTTCCAGCGTGCGTAATATTACAACCGCAACACACGTTCATTTGTTATACCGGCCACTTATCCCGCCGTACGCATTAATAAACACTGTTTGGTGTATGTTTGTCTGTATGTTTGTTAGTGGAATCGTCGCTCACCTGCAAGACATCAAATGCACGCGCGCGATCAGCATCATAGGACCCCGGTGATCTCGGGTGATGGAGCTGCCCCCCACTTTGCCTGTCTGGAATTACGGTCTTTAGCAACTCATCCTTTCTTAAAGAGTTTCTTAAACATCTCTCTGTGTTATGAGGAAGCATGCTAAGTGATCCAGTCTTAGAAAACGGTGACATCATGTTCAAATATTCATGTTTTATATATTTCAAATGGATTCTTGTTAGAGTCTCGCTTCAGAGCAACAAAGAAGAGCAGATAAATGAAGGATTGTCCACATCTGAGACACATATGGGCTAAATTAAATGCCAAACACCCATATTATGTAAACAACGCACATACACTGAAGAGAAAGCAGAGACTTTCATTGTGATGATGGAGTCAGTTGTATTAGTGTACAGTAAAAGCATGTAGGGCATAAAGTTGATACACTCAACAGTCAATCTCAGCTCATTAACAATAACCTGCAGTTTAAATCAAAAGTGTAATTCCAGTCAGGCTCATTTAGAATCGTGTATTTTCCTTTCTTTCTTTTAATGTAATTTCATTTCAGTATCATCATGTTATCAGCAGCCTTCAAAATGATACTGGCACTCTCACCACTGGGCTTCCAAAAATAGACTTCAAATTCATCTTGAATAGTGGCACACAGCAACATTGACACTGTTGCAACACATTCCTGGGATTGAGTTTGAATCTGTGAGGTTTTGCAAGCATCACTGAGAGCCCATGTATGACCAGCATGGCTGTCAAGTAGAACTTCCACTGAAAATCTGAGTCTTGTAATGTGAATTGGGTGAAAATTTTAAACTCAGTGCAATGTGAGAGCAACGCATACCTGTCAATCATACTGCAAACAGAGACGAGGGTGAGGGTAATGG
Source organism: Genypterus blacodes (assembly GCF_046128005.1). Taxonomy (NCBI): domain Eukaryota; kingdom Metazoa; phylum Chordata; class Actinopteri; order Ophidiiformes; family Ophidiidae; genus Genypterus; species Genypterus blacodes. Next base: position 1,962,949 of record NW_027467132.1, on the reverse strand, counting down.
AATACCTTCAGAAATCAGCAATAAGTATCCTCCAGTCACATCAGTTAAAATGTAACTTTAACTTTGCAGCTCAGCGATGAACTAGAAGCTCTGCAGAACCGATATGACACCATCACACAAGTCCACAATGACAGCAGACAATGGAAATGTGTCTCCTAGTGCTGGACGACATGCCAGAGTGACTCCCACTCTCTCCACAGAGCTGTCAGGGCCTCAGCAGCTGAAGCCAGGCACCTGTTGTTTGCAATATGTTGGCGTAAAATACATCTTGTAGCTTGCCTGAGTAGGTTGTTGAAGCATAAGTGGTGTTGTGTTGACAGTTAAAGCATCTTTCTTTAAGGGAGAGCAGGAGCAGATATGCAGGGCCATAAAGATTTTGCCGCCTGCCTGGGTTTCCCCTGTTCATTCATACAGTGAGTGACACACCACCGTGGTCTGATCAGGTATCTCCTTATCTGATGCACGGCAGAAGGTGAGAAGGAACAGAGAGGGAGTTGTTCTCTGTGTCGCCAACACGGATGCGCACAATTGCGACAGAAGCCCGGACAATACCTCTCTTCACCCCATTATCTGTCTCTTTGTGCCAGAGTGGGAGACCACACAAAGAACGGTGCCCTGGAGGAAAGTGGGAACGGGAGAGAGAGTGTGTGTGTGTGTGTGTGTGTGTGTGTGTGTGTGTGTGTGTGTGTGTATGTGTGTGTGTGTGACTGAAAGAGAGAGAGAGAGAGAGCATGTGCCTGTGTGTGTTTTATGATTGTTGCATTAGCGCTTGCAACTGCTGCTATTCCCACAGGGGGGAGAATGGCTGCTACACAAGCGGCTCCTCAGCCCCCCACAGGCAGGACCTCGTGGCGCAACGGTAGCGCGTCTGACTCCAGATCAGAAGGTTGCGTGTTCAAATCACGTCGGGGTCACAACATTTTGGGATTCAACTCAACGCCTCTGTGACATTGTAATCCGTCTTAATCGCAGATAGAATGCTGCATTAGCATAGAGGGACACCGAAATGCGTGCTGGCTTCAAGCAAAGATGACACAAACACCTGTTACTCAGCAGGAGGAATGTGGAGCATTACAAACAACCCGCTTAAAGAAACAAGAAAGTCAAGAAGTAGATTCTGCACTTTCACCACAAACATCTACTTTACAACACAGATGAAATGTGATCTTGTGTGTTATCACCTAGAGATGTCATCAACAAGCTCTGCTGCCTAAACCGAGAATGTGCCGGAGATTCGATCGGTATGCAGCTCACAAGGTCACACACACACACACAGACGTGCTGCATTCATAATTATGTCTTTGAGTTAAATATGTAGGTGAGGGTAGTGTGGTACACAACTCACAGAATTCCATGTGTCATGCCGGGAAAAGGCTATAAAAGTCCAACATATTCATCAAAAAGACTAAATATAGTAAACAAGGATGTTGTAGGTTATAGTTGTAGAAATCAAATACTATGATTTGGTCCATGTGAGATGTCAATAATAGCTTTGGCTCAGTGTAGGATGCCTTCTGCGTGCCATATGGTTGACCCGTAATACGATGACCAAACCCCCCAACCAAGCTGCTGAAGACAACCGCTTGGCCCAAAGAAATCCTGGCGGGAGCAAGATGGGACTGTGAACTACACTGATACACACAGGCTACATGGGAATCAATGTGCACCACGCCAAAACGTCATTGAAACCTGAATTTCCAGACCCTCACCGCCTCAGACTTAAGAAGACTTGACCTCTGACCTCTGGGAGTACAGGCCTCCTGGTGATTTAGCAGGTCACCCTTGTAGATCACCTCTCGACCTCCTGCACAATGTGTAGCACAATAACATTGTGATTTAGTGACTGTGTGTGTTCTCCCTTGCTGGTCGTAAACACCACTCTTACACACACACACACAAACACACACACACCAGTTCACAAGCCTCTTATCTGCTATCTACACAAATACACAGTGCCAGATATGGGTCAGTAGCAGGCTTCTCCTACTGCTGCTCCTGAATTTTCTCATTATTATTGCAGGTCCGGTCAGTCAGTTTAGTCAGCGTCATATTCACAGAGGCAGCACATGGCTGTCAGCACATGGCTCTCTGCCTGCAGCTGATATGTGTGCATTATTTTCAAATTTTCTCATCATTTTTCTATCGCCTCTGTTTGGGGAAAGGGATGGAAAATTGTATGAGGAAAGGAAAAGGGCTTTAAATGAAAAAAAGGAGGAGTTACTTTATATTTAACTTGGATACTCTCATGCAGAGAGGGACAACATTAAAACCAACACCTTTAGAACCACTAAACATAAAGAGAATAATATTATTATATATTTAATGAAGTGTCTATGGCTCCAGAGTGCTTAGTTCAGTCGGACATCAACACAAAGACTACATTCAACAAAGACACTTGTTCCGTGTCGAATTTGGCAACGACTGCTGTGTTGGCGAGCTGCTCTCCAAACCAACTAATTACAACAAAGTCAAGTCTCAGGTCTGAAACGTGCTCGTTCTCTCTCTGATTGTTGGCATTGATCCAAACAAGAAATGACTGAACAGTGCAAGCGTGGATGCTGAAGCCTTTTATTCAGTAGAATCAGTATTCCTGCAGAAAACGTCTCCAGCATTCAGATTAATGGAGCGTAAAGACAGCGACAGTAACACAGAAAAAAGGAAATTATATAGATATAGATACCCTGAGCATTAGAGCACCCCCCCACACACAGACACACACACACACACACACTGTTATTACACTGGAGTCACACAATGGGTGGGGAGAGAGAAGGTGGAGGGCGCTGTAGTAAATACTCCACTGTCACATGAAGGCAAATATACAGGCATTCTTTACTTGAACACAGACAAAATGTCTGTACCTGTGTGTGTGTGTGTATGTGTGTGTGTGTGTGTGTGTGTCCACACCACACAGAGCGCTTCATGGCTCAGCGTGAGTCTGAACCACTGCTGAGATGAAGGTCTTAGTAACAAATTAAAGCGGACATTATCACATGAGGTTGCTCCATAATGATACATCATTAAGCCAATTAAAGTGTGAACCTTTAGATGAGATGTGCCGGTGATTGTGGACTTAAACCCAGACCCCTTGAAACCCATTAAACTGCAGTAATGTGTTGTTATACCTTGTGGGAAGAATAATGCGATGTAATGACAAGTGGATGGTTTCATGTGCAAAAACATTCTTTATGGTTAGAAACATTCTTTATTAACCATCTTAGGAAACGTGTGGCTTAATGAGATGGTTTGGATCTATTGGAGTATAACCGTCATTTAAATGATGGTGTGTGTGTGTGTGTGTGTGGCTTTATGGTCTGTGGTCTCTTCTTTGTGGCGGATCACATGGAAAAAAAATGGAGAAACCCTTCACTGTTAAAAGCCTTAAACATGATTGGCAAGCTTGAACACTCGTTTCTGTTTAGTAAGTCCTGATTTAAATGAGGAGGCCTGGACTCTGAGCTGCACTGACTCCTCCTCCTCCTCTGTGGTAAACTCGTGCATGTTGGCTTGGATCCCAAAGTTCTCTTTGTTAGCATGTTTATCTGTCTGATGCCAGGTAGGGAGGTTGTTTGGTTGTTATCATACCTCACATGAATATACATGCAGCACACATGATTTCTTTGTATGATGAAGAAGCTACAAGACACTGAATCCCTCCAGCAGCTTAAAGAACAGCCTGACCTCTGACCTCCCTATGGAAGAATGAAACAAAAGATCATGTTCTTAAAGGTGCTGGGGGAAATTCGTTCTATCATCGTTAGTTCCATGTGCTTGACAGAAGAAATTAACAGATAGCAGAAGCAGAAGGTGAGGGTGTCATGTTACAGAGCGGACATGTGAGTCTCAGAACCCCGAGGGAGAGCCGGTCTGCATTGCCTTCAAAGGGGAATAGTAAGAGGAAATCTTAATGTGGAAAATCTCTATTCTGCTCAATTCAAAGTCTTTGATTTTGTGTAATAATCCTAAATATATTCCTACATTTCCTAAAATTTAAAAGAGTCTTTTATTCTGAAACATAATGCTTTGTTGCAGGTATGTAGAGGCCCATATAAGGATATGGGATGTGATGATGTCATATGTAGCAGGACAGCAGTCATCATGAAGGGAGACACATTGTTGGCGTGTTCATCTGCTGGGTTAAAGTTTCACAGTTGAAAATGAAATGAGGGTAAAATCAGGTAACAAAAGTAACAAAGAGGCGTCCATTCACAAGCCTGAGAAAAAATGTGCTTGTAAACACAACCTAAGAATAACAACAATGAGGCTATTCATTTAGAATTGACACTCGGATATCATTGTTATTCAGTGATTTCCATATGAAACACAACAAATACTCCATATATCTGAAGGAATAAAACAAAGCCGGCTTGTGTTGCCAGGTTGTAATGGAACAAAGTCTGACACTGGCTACAGCTGCTGGAAACAACAAAATGCTGATAATGGCACTGAAAGTCACCGTAAAGTCCCTGCGAGCTACGACACGCCGCTGCACTCAAACCGGCTGAGTACTGACAAAGCTCTTTGTCCGTGTGTGTGTGTAGAGGCAAGGCGGCAAGTCAGCACAATTTCTGCGCACACATTTGTTTATTATTTCATAAGCGCAGAGGTCATGGTTGCCAGATGGGACGGCTAAATTAGCCAAAAGAAACACAGAGCGCACAGAGTGAATCACCGAGAGCAGACAACCCGCTGTGGAGATGTCACCACACACGGCTCTTTCACACAGTGCAGATGTTGAAAACAGAGAGGTCACAGAGGGTTTTGTAGGATCAGTGTGTGTGTGTGTTAAGGAGGAGGTGGCCGGGGCCTAAAGAATTCTTTATGTGCCGCTTATTGTTTACTGTTTAAATAAAAATGCAAAGATCGCGGTCATGCTAAAAAAGACTATGAATAGACGTGTATCTTAGCAACACACACTTCTGGCTGCGTGCACAAGAAGCAAATGAGTGTCAAAAGCAAGCTCCAGCTGACCAAACCACAAATCGAAATCCACATGCGGCCACTAATGGAAACAGAAACAAACTTCAATTAGGAAGTGCACACAAGTGAAACAGGTGGCAGGCAGCTCAGGGTGTCATCACATCTGTGGAGATGGAGCAAGCAGGGACGCAGTGTCGAGTTTCAGCTTTTGGAATGTAGAATGGGAGAGGAGAGGGCCTTCTTTTGAGTGATGCAATCTGCATTTCCTGAGGCAGAGAGTAATCAGATTGAGTAAGCTGCATAGTCTCATCAATAACCTGTTTCCTTTCTTCAGAGAGTCAGAAACCTAATTGGAGAACTATTCAGCCTTCACTATTCAGAGGTATGTGCTCTATGACTGCCTTGTAGTTTCTATGTGTGAATGCGGTTAAAACAGCATGAGAGCGCACTTTTATACTGTTTCCGTGTTCAACACATACGTAACTGCTGTGTGCCACATGTGAGGCATGAGGCTTCAGAAATCAGGCACAGAATGATGCAACATGTACAGGGAGTCTCTATATCATCAACCAAACCAGAATGAGATAATTTGGTGACTGTGCACAAAGTTTCCAGTGCAGACATTTCTATGCACAGCAGCCGTTTGTTATGGGCAGCGTTCAGCAGGTCATGGTTAATGGAGGAGCAAGCAGAGCGTGACCATGAAACCCTCTTACACACTTTATACAAGGCTACACACAAAGGAAGGAGGATGGGCTCACTGAGGGAGAGAGCTGTAGGTGTGTGTGTGTGTGTGTGTGTGTGTGTGTGTGTGTGTGTGTGTGTGTGTGAGTGCACACGCTCGTGTGCAAATCCCTGTAGGTTCAAGCGCACCATATGTAGGGCAGACGTCAAGAACCCGAGAGAGTTTGAGGCCAACTGGAGGGAGTGGCATCACTTTGCACTCACCACATCTGTACTACAAGTGGTGAGCACTAAATTAGCTCATGTCCACAACAAAGTGGTTTCATGTCCCGCTGCCTTCTCAAAGACAATACACACACACACACACACAACCCAGCCTGTATTTATCCAGGTGCCACTAACACCTGCTGTTACTTCACCCATACGTCAGTCTGCAGTCAGAGGAACTGAGGCCCAAAGGAAGTTTCTGATACAGATATAGATCAAACATTTAAAGTGTAGTGAAAGTGGCAGTGACAGGTGGGAAGAGCATGATGTAATAATGAGTGTGTGATGTACATAAGGATTAAACTGAATAACAAGGTGTGAGTGTGTGCAGTGTTATGGGGGGGGGGGGTTGGAATTTTGGCAAACAATGTAAAGCATGCTTTGAAGAGTTTCTAGGAGGATTCTAAAGTCTAAGTTATAACTATTTGACCCTGACGTGACTTGAACACGCAGCCTTCTGATCTGGAGTCAGACGCGCTACCATTGCGCCACAAGGTCATGGAGGACACCCATGACCGGATTGATGAGTACCCAATGTATGCATAGCAGTAAGGAGTTATAGACATGGTCGTGTCTGTTAAAGATTTTCACAACTTCTACGGAACTTCTGTTAAAAAGCTGTGACCCTGACGTGATTTGAACACGCAGCCTTCTGATCTGGAGTCAGACGCGCTACCGTTGCGCCACAAGGTCTTGTTCCCATGCTGATAATGCAGCAGGTTCACTTTGTCCTATGGGTTCCTTGTTGACATTAAACTTCTTTATTGGATCTCTTTTAACTGATCCACCAGGAGGTGATGTGAACACGGAGCCTTCTGATATTGAGTCAGAACGTTGAACCACAAAGTCGTGGTTGAGGGAAAAACAAGGTGACAACATTTTGTTCAGAGGAACCTTAAAAAGTTCTGACCCTGACGTGATTTGAACACGCAGCCTTCTGATCTGGAGTCAGACGCGCTACCGTTGCGCCACAAGGTCTTGTTCTCATGGAGATAATGCAGCAGCTTTACATTGTCCTACAGATCTTATATTGGTACGAAACGTTCTCATGCAATAGCCTGTGACTGCTAATTGTTCTCCTTCACTAAGTAGTGTGAAATATTTAGACCTTGACATAATGTGACCTTATGATGAGGAGTCAGACTTTCTACCTCTGCACCATAAGAACCCATTTGCATGCATGCACACATGCAAACACACATCCTGATACTGAAGCAGTAAGTTTACTTTTTCACACAACTTACATTTGCACCCTGCATATTCTACTATGCTGTTGAAGTTAAGAGCCACATGCAGGTTTATTTCTAATGTTGGATTTACTTTCTTACTGACTGACTTCTCTGAATCCCAGCTGGGACATCAGGCTGCAGTCAGACTTTGCTCCTGTTCCCTGTCCTTGGCTCTGGCCCATCTCCTCCAACTCAGCTTGATGAAAACATTCCACAATGGAAAATGACCTAACTACTCAGGCACTAGTTTGCTGCTTCTGGTTTCCTTGGAAGTATTTTTGCATCACTGTGTCTTTTTTTAATTAGACTCCTTCACTAGATAACTAGCTTTGACCTTAAAGTGATTTGATCCTCTGACATGGACTCAGACATGCTAAGATTGCACCGCGAGGTCTTGCTGCAATACACACATATGCAAATTCACACCGATTCTGTTGACTTTTTAATAGAACGTCCTTTTGCATCCTGCAGACACGTGGCATTGGGAGTTGATTTAGAAGCTTGTTCTTTCCATCACAACAACACAAATAGCCTCCTTGTTAGTGCAGTATACAGTAAAATACAGGGTTTGCTACTAATTTGGAAACCCTGTCACTCTAACACAAAGGGTGGCAGGGGAGACTTTGGTCCCAGATACAGTCAGGATCTAAATCATGATCCAGGAAAACTTAAAAAAATAGGTCAGTTTTCCATAATTGCCGAATTTTGGTTTGTTATCCTTGCTGTGACTTCATATCTTTCTTGTATAAGTGTAGGCAATGAAAGGTGGGAAGAGAATGATGTAATGATCAGTGTGTGATGTACATTAGCATCATACTGCATAACAAGGTGTGAGTGTGTGCAGTGTTATGGAGGAGAACAGTTTGGGGAATTGTGGCCAAAAATGTAAAGCATGCTTTGAAGTGTTATTAGAGGGTTCCTAGGTTTACATACTGTATAACCGTTTGACCTCGACGTGACTTGAACACGCAGCCTTCTGATCTGGAGTCAGACGCGCTACCATTGCGCCACAAGGTCACGGATGGCAACAATGACCGAACTGATGACTACCCAATGTCCGAATAGCAGTAAATAAAGAATTATCGACGCGGTCCTGTCTGTTAAAGATTCCTTTTGTAAAGTTCACAACTTCTACAGAACTCCTGTTAAAAAGCAATGTGACCCTGACGTGATTTGAACACGCAGCCTTCTGATCTGGAGTCAGACGCGCTACCGTTGCGCCACAAGGTCTTGTTCCCATGCTGATAATGCAGCAGGTTTACTCAGTAAAACCTTAAAGTTCTTTTACGGATGGCTTTTAATTGACCGACCATGAGGTGATGTGAACACAGAGTGAGACCCGCCACACGGTCTTGCTCCTCTGGTGACATGCAAATGCACAAACCGGTTACAGTAAATGCGTAGCAAATATCGTTTGTCTTGGTGGAGGTATGGGGTCCTTGTTTTTTGAAGAAATGTAGCTTTGTCATTTTTATTTAAGCTACCATAGAGAGCTTGAAAATGTTTGAAGAAGATTCCAGTTGTGTGTAACCCTTTTAAAAATTTTGAGCCTGACGTGATTTGAACACGCAGCCTTCTGATCTGGAGTCAGACGCGCTACCGTTGCGCCACAAGGTCTGGCTTTCATCGGGATATAATGCAAATGCAGACGATGATACTTGTGCAGCAGGTTTACTTTGTCACAAAAAGTCTACATTTGCATGCTCCTGCGTTCTCCCAACGCACTGGGAGTTAAACACATAAAAACACATCTTCAGCATCCTCTCTGGAGCCGGCAGGAAGCTGTAGTCAGGTAGCAGCTAGTATTGATAGCCTGATAAGAGCCAGTGCTGTGACTGTTCATTTGAAAGTGCAGCAGCCACAGTTGAAACCTTTCATCCACCAAAAGTACCTTAACTTTTAAGCACTGAGAAACAAAGCTCTAACAGATATGTCACCATCAGTTCCATGACAAAATTGCATGATTCCAATAAGAGTTATGAAAGAAGCAGCAACTATCTTCTGTTAAATATAGATCTTATAGATATGTTCTCAATGTACACATTACATCATAAATGGAGCTTTTCTTTCATCTGTGTCATTAAAAACAACAGACCCGAGGGCAGGAAGACACTTAGGGGGCAACCATCCAAAATCCACACAGGCTGACATCTCACTGTGTGAACAACAGACACGTAATTACTGTGAAAGAAAGAGACGGAAAGACAGACAAAACTGAGCTCAGCGCCTCAGACTGAGCTCTAATTTCACCAGTTCACTTAAGATGATGGACAAGACCTGACAAGCTAGAATGGATGAAGCAAACACTACGTGCCGATCACATTCCTCAGGTAACAGATTCATTCATAACCTACTAACTCTGGATGTTTGTGTTCTACATGTTGGGGGGGAACTGGAAAAATATGGATGCTCTCATGATGATACCAATTTGTGTGGAAATCATCCAATCTGTGTGTTCTGCCCACTGCCGTTGTCCCAGTTGAGGTTATCTTCCTAAGGAGGGGCCAGGCTGTGTAACATGAGAGGTCGATATCAGGCTGCCGCTCCATCCCACACAGCAGAGGATTGTCTGTGCTTATCAGGTCAATCATGACTTATTACTTAGACGTTTAACATTATAAAGTCATTACTGAATGCCAAAGTCTTATCTGAGTCTGAGTTAAGAGCTAATCAGGCAGGTTTGACATTCAGGTAACCTACACAAACTCATATTAGCACACCGCCTCCCCCCCTTTAGAGCTGGAGGAATTGGCGTCGTGGCTCGGGAAGCGCTCGGCGACCCGGCTCAGGAAGCAGCCGACACATAGGAAAAGCACTTCAGGCTGAAGAGAGGCAACATCAGTGGGAAACATCCGTGAGGGTCAATGGAGAAAGAGGAGAATCGGTGAGGTGAGACAGACGAGCAGGATAGGGAGCGGGGACTCCAGTGGGAGAGCCACAGAAAGGGAAGAGACCAAGGACAAAGGATGGAAGAAGTAGGGAGAGAGGAAAGGAGAAATCTACAAAACAAACTTACAATAAAGTTAAACTATTCTAAATGTGGCAAAGTTGCACTGTTTTTCTCCTTCTGGGTTTGATTCTCAGTCAAATCACTCGTGAATACAAAGCAGCCCACTTCAGAATCTACAGGACGTCTGGATGCCAGCGTGATACTTGCACAACTAAAGCTTCAAGTGAGAGCAGGGTACATGTGGGAGCCATCTTGGGTAAGCACATTGTTAAAGTGATACTCCAGCTTGATGACTTTCCCCTCATGTACATCTGAACTAGGTCACTGTTATTTAATAAAGTGAAGATACAGTAAAGTAGAGTGTAGATCAGGTTCAACTTTACTATCTACTATCTACTTTTTCAGCCCAGATCCATGTTTTCCCATAAGATAAGTCAAACAGGCAGGTAAATGATTGCACAAACACTACGGTCAAACAAGTAACTGCAAGTGGGCCAATAGATTTCCAAATTTCACCTTTCAAAATCCAAGATAATGATGTGAGCAGAGGGGAGCAGTGATGTGTCAGTGGTTGCATAACTGACAAAAACATAATACGGCTTTATGCTCACATTATGTTGAGGTCAGTGCCCGGGTGCAATGCCTGCGGAGATCAAAGCACCAGAATGAGGCTTTAACATGACGAAGCTTCTTCTTTATCCATCCAGTGGGCTTAAGACAGTCAGGATCACCTCCAAAACCTTGAAAGACTGTCCCAGTTAATGAGCATATGTCTGTCAATCATGCAGAAAATTGACTTTGGAGCATCCTGTGTCAAAAGTGTCAGAAAGTAGGAAACCACAAAAGAGGACGCGTCTCCTTTTCCTACTTTGTAATTTTCCGATCTTCCCACGTTGTCTTCTGAGAGTCTTCCAAACATAAGAATGTTATATTTAACTTTTTGAATCCGCACCCACACTTAAGAAAGGGCCTAGGAACAGAAGCCATCTTCTATGCCAGGAGAAGAAACCAGCGTGTCCACATGGGTTTGATCAGAGCTCCATAGGAACTCCAGATGTAAAACATAAAGCTCATGAAGTGAAGGAGTGGACAGTATTGAACGTGTCATCTCACTAGGATGCCTCTCATGTGACTCCTACAAAGACTGCTAAGCTACTAATGTACGACTCATCCAAAGATCCAAACCTCAGGACCACAATCCACCACAGTGTTTCATTAGATCTCCTACAGGTTTGGAACTGGTTTATCTGTTTTGTGTGAAAATCAAAGAGTAAGAGTGTGAACACATGGGCCAGGGAACCTTCTGCATGCTTGTGTACTCGAGCACTGGCTTTGTCTTCGGTGTTGAATTTGCAGGAGCCATGGAAATGTAAGCAGGAGACGGTTTTACTGTAAGCACCAAGAATAAAGTGACAAATATAGAAGAAAGATTATGTTTCAGGAGAAAAGAAGATATACAGGCATGATAGAAAAACAAAAGACACTGAGACACTGGAGCAGGCTGGGTATAAAAGGAGATAAGAAGAAAAGGGAGGACAAATTAGGGAAGGAGACCAAGGAGAGGTGAGGTGAGGGAAATTACAGTGTTGAAACAATGAAGGAGCCGCTGTGAGAAAGCGCCCGAGGCTGTGCTGCAAGGTTAAAGATAATGAACTCTGTGCATTTATTGATGAGTGAATTACTCTGGCATGCTATAATAGACATTATCACATACATGCACTAATGCACACACACACACACACACACAGCAATGCTCGGTAGGTAATTCCCAGACTTGCTGATGCCTGAAACAGGACTGTAATGTTCCGTAGCCTCAATACATCTCATTGTTTTTGGCAGAGCATGAAGGGCTGAGCTGAACGCAGATGCTTCCATTAGCGCCGCAAAGTGTGTTTTTCTAACAACGCTGAACATGGGGACATCGGTGTTGTCATATTCTATCCATCATCAGCGGATTAGATTTTCTTCCATCTCTTTTCGTCCGTTCACAATATGCCACCAAATGCCACAGCAGAGCGACAGAACAAGAGAAACATGCGGGCCGGCGAGCAACCAGGCAGACGGCCAGGTTTGCTGTGGTCAGAGATGCAGAAGGTGATGTGAGTGGCATTGTACCCACCGCCACCAAACACACACACCCAGGGCTTTCAGTGAGGCTCATTAAAGTCAGTGAGTGATGGAGGAGAGACCCATCAATCTCTCTTTAGGACCACCGGAGTCGAAAGGCTTTGGTGTGAGAGGAGAGAGAATGGCCTTGGTTGGTGGTAACCGGAGGGTGAGGAGACTCCTACACAGTATGTTTATGAAGATGAAGAGGTGTGGACCGACTGTAAAGAATGCTGGGTTGACGCAGTTGGAACAGATAGGAGAGCGGGCTAGTGTGTGTTTACCTCTGTGCTCACACGCGCTGCCAGGCAGAAACTAAAGCAGTGTGTTTTAGAATGCACCTGCCTGTTTTAATGGATTCATGCCCAATGCGGGGAAACCAAACACCCCCTTTTAGAGACACTGTTTTGTTTCTGAAGGACCTCTTGAAGTGCTCAAAGCAAAACGTTGGAGTCGGGGCTTATTCCAACAAAGACACTTTGTTTGTTCAAATTGGAGAGGCCTCAAATTATCAATACAGACTAAATTATCATACAAAAGGGAGGAAATACATTATAATGACTGCTCAGTGAGGTAAATGTAGATTATTTTGTATGACTGGAAGCTTTCTGAGATCAAGAGTGAACTGAAGGGGGCAGGTAGGAATTATTCATGGGAACACTGCAGGCAAGAGAATGGAAACAGATGAGGAACGTTGAAGCGCTTCAGGGTGAGCTGTCGTTTGTAAAGTGGCTGTTGGGAAATCTATTTAGTTGTCAGACAGAAAGTTGAAACTGACTGCACCAAAACCAGTTCAACCAGGTCATTCACCCAGACCTGACAGCCGCACACAGACACACACACACACACACATTAACGCGTACACATTGGCACGCTTGCTCCAGCACACAATAGACGCCTGCTCATTCTCTTCACACACACTCTGGGACATTATAACCACGTCTGAATGTAAAAACAAACAACAACCTGTAAGGAAATTACAACGTCTGACAGATGGACCACAAGGACTGAAGATGTTTACATAGACTTGCTTTGTGCTGGTGTTCAATTCAAATAGCACACAGGTACACACACTCTGGTTATGTCAGATACACCAGTAGACGGACTCTGAGGTGAAATGTGATCTAAGATACCTAATACCCAATGCCAGTCAGCCTGTGGTTCCCTCCTGCAAAGAAAAGCAACTAGGGTCCTCCATAAAGTCTTAAGTTGTCTCTAAAATAGTGTCCCATTGTATCACAGGAAACAGATCTAACAGAAGATCTCACGCAATCGAGCAATCATGCAATAATCGGTTTAACTTGCATCAATCGTTGGACAGGTTGTACTCCTTTAAAGCGCTCAGAGTGTGTTCCACGTGTGCAGAACTCTCCAGACTCCAATATCAAGGCAACCCAGTGATTAAAAGTGGGTGTCAGTAGCAAAATAGCCAGTTTTTGATCCAGTAACTGAGAGGCAGACATTTTTGCAGATTTGTTTGCACCAAGCAGATGCTATTTGTAGGGTTTTGTCCTTCCCTCAGGCATTACGGATCCCTAATCATAGGGTGTGAGATGGTTGGCCTGTCAGTAGCAACTCAGAATCAGAATCTCTGCCTGAGAACAGAGGAGCAGAAACCCATCTGTTATCAATGTACTGTCACTCCTACTCCAGCAATACGCCAACACAACCGTGAATCCCAGTGGAATCTCTAAATCAGCCTCAATTGTTCCTGAATCGTTTTCAGGGGGAGAAAATGATAGAAAATGCTGAACATGCAGACTTTCACTACACACTGTTGATGTAAGACATACAAACTCTTTAAGTGTGAGTCACTGTGCTGCTAAAAGCTTCCAGCCACACAAGTTGCAAGGTCAAAAATGTGGAAAAACGTACTTCTCTTACATATGACTTACTTGTCATACTGCAGTACGTTCTCACTGGTGGAAGTTGGTCCGAGTGTAAAGAACGCGAAAGTTCTAACCCCAATGTGCAATGTCAGCAAAAGAAAAAGTCATGAATGAAAAGAATTGGTTTGAAAGGGCAGTGAGAGCAGAGATCAAAACAGGCACACAAACACACACCGACTCTGATTTCACATTGAAATAGCAGCCGCGTCTTCCTCATGAAACTCCTCAGTCTGTACTGAATGACCCCATTTCAAGTTCCAAGCCGAGACTAATCATCCCTCAACATGTTCTGCAACCAGAAAAAAATGTCTGGGCAGGAAATTACTTTGTTCAGATCCATCCAGCAGTTTACGAATTTACCAGTGGATTCATCTCAGCAAAATGTGTTTGCCATTAAAATGTGATAAGTCCAATTTGCAGATACCCAGTGTAACGCTAAATTGAACACGACAATACATGGGGATGATCATGCGGATTACAACCCTCAAGTGGATGTAATTGGTCTCACACACATTCCTTCGATAAGGAAGATGAAGTCAGTTTCTACAGAAAGAGTGCAGTCTACTAAAGATTCTGTCCGTTAACCAATGGAAGGAGAAGGAACTTGAGGGCCTTCAGCTGAAGACCATGACCCTCTGTTTAGACTGTAGTTGCTGCATCATTGAGGACAATACCACTTCCTCCTCTGGAATGGTGAAATCAGCTGGTTGACACTACAAACCAGACTACTAGTTGTTGAAACTGAACAAATCTTTGGGCTCAAACCTGAACTTTTAAACTGCAACCTCTCATAAGTTGCATCAGGACTGAACACTGACACCTTTGTTTCCTCTTCACTTACTTCTCCCTTTAAATCAAAATGGATAATTGTATTGTTTGATTTTGCCCAAAGGGACAGGAGGCAGATGGATGGATGTTTTGATCTGTTCTCAGGTTTCAGATGTGCCGTCCGAAGTGTTGGTACCCTTAAAATGAAAATACAAAACCCACAATTTTCTGAATGGTAGTGGCACATGTGAAAAGCTTTTGCCACTGTGTTCCTATTTCAGACATCTCCAGGATTTATGCTTCACAGACACAGATGGAATCAGGTGATCCACAACAAAACAATGAATAACAATACTACAAAATATATCATTATTATTATTTATTATATCATTTGGCAAAAGTACCCTCGGCTCGACGGAATAACAATGATTTACTCTGATGACATAATGGATTCCAGACCCATAGGGAAGGAATTATAAAAACAACCATGGCTGATTAATAGTTGCAGGGTTAATTGCCACATTCAGCGTGAGATTAATTAAGTTAAGTTTATATTGCAAAATTGATGCAACTGATGAATGTGCCACATGAAAATGCAAATTACACTGCAGTGCCTGGGCTAAAGTATTCATTCTAGCTCAGCAAACAGGGTTACTAACACATGATAAAGATGTAGGTCAAATGATGTGCATGATAAAAGCTATTGACCGTCCACATACATGTTTATTTACTTTATTCATTGAAAGAAGGACTTCTTGCATGTGTAGTGCTGGAGGGTTGAAAGACCCAGAGTGCATTAGAGGGATCAAAAGCCAGTGACAGACAAAGCCGCGGGACTGCTTTGATGTTGCAAGTAGTACGAATCTTCTTCCAACACACATTCCAATATCTTTCATGAAAGATTAAGCACGTTATGAATCTTTTAACAGTTAATGTATTACGCCATTGAATTGTCATCAAATTGTATTTTTCCACCTCAGGGTACAAAGAGCATCTTTCTGATGGAGCATAATAGTTCAATTTCCCTGTTTTGGCTGTCATCTGCCGTGCTTTACTGTGCCCCACAGGGACACTGCTGAATGTCGGACCCTGCTCATATGGGGGAAGCAGAAGGAGAATTTGCCTCCAGGGATTAATAAAGCATGACGCTACCACAGAATCGACAGTGTGCTCTTTGTAGACTTGTGTTTTTCTTATCTATAAACCATGAATGTATGGATCCAAAACTGGATGACCCTTTCTGTGCTTGAATGGAAAGGGTCACAACAGTCCTCTGTCAACATGGAAAGGTCAGATAAAGTCAAAGAGGAGATCAACATCACATCAAAATGCACACGGTAGCTTCTTGGAGAAAGAGTGTATCTAATCAATATTACCATCATGAATGCCAGTACAATGGAGAGAGATGTAGAGATTAAATAACTGTGACATTATCCCAGAACTTTTAATAATGCTTTGTGTTTCAAGTGCTGCCCTGTTGTGATGAAAGGTTGCATTTGCATGACACAAACACCTGTATCTCTTTATCCTTCACTTAATGTGAAAATGACCACACATTAGCCATGTCTCTGATGTCTCCACCGGTGGACAAGCATTCAGAGCTCTCATTCTTAAGTCTTTGACAAACACCAATGCTTGGATAGCAGGGAGCTGTGGAACTGTAATCAGGGCCACAGTAATACTGTAGGTTGTTGACAAAACAGCAGCTCACACCCAAGAGGGCCCGGCGTGGCTTGCGTGTCGAAACACCACAAACCACATAGTTGGACTTTGCTCCAGCTTGTTCGCTGTTGAATCCAGCTGGAGGCAGGAATTGTCATCTCATGGAGACGTGGGATGAGAAAAACAAGAGCAGCAACTTCTAAGCACTTTAATAGGCTACTTAAGCAAAAAGCAATATGCTTTGACTTGGTCGTGGTCATAAATCACAATCGAAGTGATTTAAGTTAGTTAGTTACCCTAAGTAACAGAGTTGCTCATTCATGTCAATTAATGATTTTTTCACTTCGGATTTAGTCAGAATACAAAGCTTTGGTTCCAACTCACTATATACTATAAATAACTCCAGTCCACAATAGCTAAACTGAGAAACAGCCTTTCCCCTGCACTGAGCCAGTTCTGAAAGAGAGAAGCTGCCAATACCATCGTTCAGTGGAAAAGGAATGTCTGTGTGTATTTTAAGGGCTGAAAAAAAGGACTTCCACGTTGTGACCTGCTATGTGCAGTGTGGACGCTGTCAGAACAGCTGTGGGACGAGGGTTGGGTAGATCAAAGTGATTTTTCATATTAACAGGTACGGCAAACAACAAGACATATTTTATAATTTTACTTTTCTACAGATCTCTTTCCTCGTTGTCGTGTTGGCTACCAGGCAGGTCACCATGAAAGGATCGGTAACCTTTTCCCAACAAACCCATGAGCTACTAGTGACGTACAAACCTGTGATAAGTAACAAAAAGCATTACGACGAGCCATGATGCACCAAGGGCTAATCAGGAGTGATGGGGCACCCTACACATACAGACCTCGTGGCGCAACGGTAGCGCGTCTGACTCCAGATCAGAAGGTTGCGTGTTCAAATCACGTCGGGGTCAAGCTTTTGCATTGAAAAGCCAATTCAGCGTTTCTCGGGCCAAACACCTAAATGCCAAGTCTGGCCTTGTGTTCATTAGTGTCTGGTCTCTGCTCACGTTAGCAGGAGACCACAGTTCTTTCATTAGAACACAGAAGTCTCTGCCAATGAAAAGGTACAGAGTGTAACCATTTATCAATATTACTATTTATCAATGACTCTAATGGAATGACAATTGGAAAGAGACGGCCGGTGTAACATTTGGTCATTGGGGCCTCTTTTCCCGAATCACAGTCAGGGCCAAACAGACCTCGTGGCGCAACGGTAGCGCGTCTGACTCCAGATCAGAAGGTTGCGTGTTCAAATCACGTCGGGGTCAAAGCATCTCATTTAGCCCGATGAAAACCCAATGAACCATTTGTCTCCACAGGAAGCGAACGTCTTAATACTAACCAATAGCTGCATGATTATCCCACTGGCAGACTGAAAGGGAATTCTAGTCAGGTTTTCCTTGCTTTCAGGGTAAAATCTGCCGTTGATCTGATATTTCCTGTAATCGTTTGCTCTTTCTGTACTTGGCCCACTTCAGCAACTTGGGAAAGCCTCAAACCCTGAGCTGCTTTGGTAGCACATTTGATTCCAGATCATGAGGTTGCCTGTTGTAATCCCAAAGAAATCAAAGCTTTAAAAAAATGTTAAAACCCCAACAACCATGCAGAAAAATATGAAACAAGTGGAAGTTATGCCGGGTCACGTGCAGTGCTAGTTCTATTGTCCCAATTCTAACGGTTCAAGCTAATGATTAGCTGGATTATCTGAGCCAGTGGACTAAGATAACAGCACCAACAAAGCTATGGCTGGGAAAACACAGCCCAGCCACTGTCAAAAAGCCATGTTTGATACTTCAGGTCTCCCACACAAAGCTGACTGGAGCCATGGTATCTCTGAAATAGAGAGTTCTTGTAAAAGCAGATGCCGAAAACACACCCATACGCACACACACACCCAGACTGTGTTTTCACTGCCTATCTGTGTCAAGGCCTGATTTAGTTATGACAGGTGTAAACAAGAAGAGGAAAATTCCACATATTAAACCAAAAACAATGGCTTACCCTCAGTGATGCTATGTAATTAATGTAAAACATAATTAAACATTTTCCACTTAACAAAGTCTAAAGTTTCATGGTGGAATTTGATATTGTTTGCCCAAAGATGCCCCAAACATTGTAGCTAGCAGTTTACACTATGACGCATAGCACTGCAGAGTTTAGTAACTACTGCTGGAAACTCTCAGCTTTCTATGCAAAACTCCAGCTCTCAGCTTTATTTACACACTGCAGCATTAACATCTACAGTGGCTGGTGTTTTGCACTTTGTGTGTAAACAGTGAAATGTACAACATTCACGAGCACCTGTACATCTAAAAACTATGCTAACCTATAGATAAGGAATGAAGCGACTTTAAGCTAACACAGGCTAAAGTTGCTTACAAGGCACAAACATAATAATAATAAATAGAACATAAATAGTCATACAGCAGAACCTCAACACAAAGTTGCTCTTGTACCAAAAAACATTCAACAGGTCTTATTTATATTCAGACATAAGCTTTGGAAATAGCTAACGTTAGCTGGCTCGCTGGTGCTTTTTGGTGCTAGCTGGCTAGCTACTTTGAATGAATGAAGTGGTGAGGACAGAGGGCTGTTGAGACAAACATGAAGGTGACACAGTGCCCGTTTTGGTGCAGTGTCCCTGGCTGTGATTGTGACTGGTTCGTGCTTTGCATTCTGCTGTTGTTGGGGATTTGTTTACGACACACGTCACGATCAATTTGTTTAATGACGTGTGAAATCAGTGTTAAACTTCAGTCACCAGCCACTCATTCAGTTTGTCTGCTTTTTCATGCTGAACAGGCATGAAAAAGTGGTCTCCTCATCAATTCTTTGGGCTCAAATGTGTCCGATGTGTCTGGTTTTACATGGGTGGGTCACTGAAAACCATCCAGGGTTTAGTTTAAACCAATTCAATGAACTTAAAGATGGTAAAAGCTGAGCTGAGCTGCAAGGTCAGATAAGTCAAAGCAATAGAGGAGCATTGAACATTGTTTCTGGATGCTTGGGCAAACTTTTGACTTTTGCAGCAGTGGGCTGTGTGATGTTTTAGACAAAGACTGTCAAGCAGCATATTCTCCTGGAAGGAGGTAGGACACTGCTCAGTCAGCTGGAAGACAACTGTGTCGACCAGCTGGGGAGAAGGAGAGGGAGGAAGAAATTGTGAGCTCGGGTTACAAAAAGACAGAAGGCTAAAACAAGAGATATAGAAACAGAGGCAGAGCCCGATGAGAATGCAACTCTATTATAAGGGGATGAAAGGTTACAGAGTCCACACTGCTCCTTCTCTGCCCCTGCTGTGGTTGGAACAAACTTTAAAACGCAGTGCTGCTGGACCACAGTTGAACCGTAGACCTACTCCCACTTAGTTACCATCAATCATATCGCATCCCATCATCGTAGGGGCCTACACAGCGCTGCCTCTACAGACAATAATCCCACCAATTGCCTTCCCCTACCGTAATAGTCCTATTCACTTAACAGAGGGGCTCCTCTCCATTATGCAACATGGGACCTACTGAGTGCAGCGATCTAATGATCTTTGACAACCTTTCCAGTAGCACTTCCCATTTACCTCTTAAAAATATGTTTACGTGTACAGTAGTAAAGGGAGCTGTACTGCTAGGTCCTTACCTATGGATAGCTGAACATTTTAAACCCTAGCAGCCCTTCTAGCCAGTAGCAGCAGTACAGTAGTATGGGCCCACACTTGCATTTAATTGATTATTATTACTATATATGGGAGAATTAACTTTCATGGCCCAATAGGAGATAAGCGTGCAGATCAGGTTCAGCACAGCAGCCTGGGGTTCATCAGGATACAGTGTCTCGCTGAAGGATACTTGAGTAGTACCAGCACTTGCCAACACAGAGCCCTGAACCCACTCAAGCTGAGAGACTGACTTTCTCTCCAGTTTGTCAGGCCTGGTGCCTAAGTCTGGGTCCGCTTGCTGTCCTTTTTCCTGACAACTCCTCTTTTCCTGCTCTGCACCTACAAAGAAAGTGGAGCAGTCCACTTTAAAGCATGCTCCAACATTACAGTACATTTTTCCTAGTGTCTACATGCAATCCAATGTAGCTCGATGTCTCCGACAGCCACTGAGTTAACAGTCTTCGGGAGCCAGACAGACTGGAAGTCCAAGGACAGGAGTCAGCAATAGGAAGTCCTCTAGGTGTGGTGTATGTTTGAAATGGCTCAGTGATCCATAAAATGGAACAAGATATATGTCTGCTTAGTAGTAGAGGTAATCCAATAAGTAACATGAAACACAAAAGCACCTCAGACTATTTGATTTTTATTTGTGCAAGTCTCCTTTAAAACAACCTTCACTGTTGTCACGTATGTAGGGAGACTTCCCAAAACCATGTCATTTAAAGCTTAATTCTCTCTAAAGCTAAATGTTCAGTCACACTTATTGCTCAATTTTTAGCACGTGACAAGTTTTAGCTTGATGTGTACTTTTGTTTCGTCGAGATTATATTCAGGGGAGTGATGCAGCGATACAGTGACGATAACAAAGCTGGAACTTAGTGTTATGCTTACCAAGGCATTCCTTTTGTCAGGGCAAGGTGGAGAGTTATTTACAAGCGCTAATGGTGCCTTCAAGTCATATCGGAAATCAATTATACGTAAGTATGAAAAATATGGGTCTGTCAACTTTTAAGGCCGTGGGAACTTTCTGAAAGCTGGAGCTCTTCTAAGGAAGGCGTGCCCACAAAAGGCATCATGCCGGAAGGGGGAGGACAAAAGCGCCTTTTTACAAACCGGTTCATTTTTTGTCAAATTTTTCTCAACAAATATTGCACAACCTTGACATTCCTGTAGCTCAATAAGCAAACTTTCTTGGTTGAAATCAAGACAATTATTGAACAAATAGAGTCACAGCATGAAAGCAGCTGTCCTAAAAACATCTGTACCTGGTAATGCCACCAATTTCACAGAATCAAAGGATTCAAAAAAACAATTTAACAGTTTTAGCATAGGATTTCTTCACAGCCAAGTCATCTGTAAACCATTCAACACATGGGCTTAAATGATGTCACATGCATGAAGAAATATGAATTATGACTTCAGCAAACCCAACCTTTAAAAGTCCACAGCCCAGAAGACACATGTTGCTCATATGCTGCTCACATATGATGAGAGGAGGCGTTATACGGCATAATGGATCTGTTTTCTTTAACTGCTTGTCCCCCCAAGGATGTTTTGTGTCTGTGCATTTCAACAACTTGTGTAAGTTGCAACACGTCTGCATGTTATGGAATTTTGTAGGGAAACGAGTGCAATTATGTAATTTAATGCAGGCTTTAACCTACATTTAGGGTTAGCTGTTGTGGAAAAGTGTTACCCTGGCAAACAAATAGGGGCCTAGATGTGGAGCTCTTCAAAGAAAATGAGTTGCAAATTATAGATTCAGTTATTGACCGTTGAAGTTGTTTATTGTACCATGTATGCAGCAGTCTGCACCAAAAGACCAACTGTGGGTTAAACCACACTGCAGAGCTTGAGGGACAATCTAAGCATCTCAGTCCCGTCCACAAAGGCAAGGTGAGAAGCATGACCAACAGTTTATCATTGACCCTTCACAACTGTCTGACATGCGTGTCTGGTTTCTGCTTAACTTCCTGGGCTAGACACACCGTAGAGACAGGACAGGACATGGAGAAGAACATGCAAACCTCTCTCTCTCATCTTTGGTAAATACCTCCCTGCCACTGCGCTCAAACAATATGGCAACAACAGAAATTGATACCGAATACAGATATAAACTTAGAAGAAGTCAAAGTAGGTCAAGACAGCAAAGAAAGTCATCCTGTTTTCCCTTCAAAGAGAGCACAGTCTTCATGTCTTAATTGCCTGAACTGAAGCTGAACTGAACTGAACTGAAGCTGAACTGAAGCTGAACTGAGGCTTTTACCCAATTACCAATCAAATGTTCTATCTTGCTTTTCCTAACTTGTCTCAATGTTCTGCAAGTGAATCACCCATACTGTACTTTTTATGGTAATACTGATCAAATTCAGTTTGAGCATTGAGCAAATCATGCGAAAACAGTCATAAATCCAAACGCAATGCACACAAGATGCAAAGGTTAAAGAAATATAAAGGCGCTGACAGCGAAATGGAATATTATACAACTAAAGGGACCTACTGTCTATTATTATTACTACACATTCCTTCAGTGCAAAAGGTCTTGGCTAGCCTGTCATGTTGATGCAGAGCCAAGTGTTCTCCCGAGGTAAACCCTACACTTCTACATTTACAACTGCATGGATCAATGGAGAAGTCGCCTCCATTCTGCTGAACCGTGGAAAACCAACCAGCCCAGGCAAACAGCGGGGTGAATGTGTGAGGGTATCAGCATGCATGTGTGTGCTCAAGGCGGAAGTGCTCTTGGAGAACTAGTGTTAATGTTGACCTACTGTGTCACTGTTTGACTTCACTTGTAAAAATCTACTACACAGCAGCACCGGTGACTATTATTCATTTCCAGTTGTTAAAAAGCTGCAATGGCTTCCATCTGTCATAAGCACTGAGAGCTGAGCACTGCATGCCATCACTACACCCTCGCCCCTGGAGTTCTCCCAAAGCTTCCCGACGCATTAATACCACCCGTTGGCAACATGAAGAAAGTGCTGTCACTTACCATGGCAACAGTAACAAACTTTAAGTCATTCATTAGGCTCCTGATTCAATAGGCTTTAAATTGTAGCCACTTAAAGGCCATAAAGGGGAAGGCAATTACGCTCCGGGTCCAGCAGCCCCACAGAACTTCTTTCCATCAGTAACAAATTTAAGAGATTGAGTCCATAACTGATACTTGAATCCAGAACTGTTACTTAAAGGCAATTGAGTGAGAATAAGCCTTTAGGTCGCACAGGCAAATGATGGAATGTTGTATTCATTATTGACTAATATAATAAACATATACTGTGTGTGATCAGACACACACACACACTTAAAATGTCTTTAAATGTGACTATTGGGTCAAACAAATTAGCAGTGACTCTTGTGTCTGCAGTCTACTGAGTATGGAACATAATATTTGCTCATACTTGACATGTTTACATGTTGTTTGATTGTTTCTACACTGTATTAATTGTTCTTGACTGTTGCAGGGGTGATGGACTGGCAGTTGGGGCATAACTACACACCTACATGCACGTACACACACGCACAATCAACCGCGCGTTTTTTCATTATGCCTCCACACTCACACACTGAGAACCTGCATTCATTCTCTCACACTTTCAGCCATATACAAAAAACAGTGATTGTTACATTATAGTTCCAACTTTTTGATTGGAGTGTCGTCGTTAGAGTCAAGGTATGTTAGAATACACGTGATCAAAGCTGTCACCCGCTTTATTAAAACACTATAAGAGTCAAACATTCGGCCTTTAAATCTCCCCCACACTCATCCCCCACCCTGGGCCCCTGGGGGTCCCCGCTGGATCCCATTCTGGAAGCCACCACCGAGTCTCCTCTACCCACTCGCTCCCTCTTTCTTATCCCGAGAAAAAGCGCCATGTTGAGGCTGAGTGCACGGCTGCAGCTCCAGCCGCGCCGGAGCGTCTCGCCTTGAGCGGAATGTTACCAAACCTCACCGGGACTCGAGCTCTTACCTTGCCGATCGCCTTTTTATACCTCATGGCCGCTTGATCGATGAGGCCGTAGACTTTAATGTCCCCGTTTCCACAGGGAACGACCACCCGGGTCCTCCCGAAGCACACGGTCACTTTCATTTCGCCTCAGCCGCGTTTAATTCCAACAGGGAAAACAGCCGCGTCAAGACAACAATAACCATCCCCGGTGTGCGAAGCTTAAAAACATTACTCCAGCTTTGACGACAGCGTTCAAAATGAAGTTATTTGTAAGTCCTGTGTCCTGGGAGGAGATCAGTCGCCCAGCAGTGGATCCAGCGGCGGCGGGACTGGGTGGCGTCCTCACTGCGCCGTGTTGACTCACTGAAACTTCCCAACAAAAACCCTCTGCGCCGAGAGAGAACCACTGGACTGACACCCGTGCGCCCACATGTTACAGCAAGCACGGTTACTATCACGACCCAGCAGGTTTCCTTTAAGAGCAACCTTGTGCAAGACCTGTTCTACTGTACAAGGAGTATGGAGGTGATATGGAGTGAATGAGAGAATGATGTCATGGAACAATACATGAATGGAGATGTAGCAGATTGAGTCTGATCACATGTGGCTGTGGTTCATATGGATGATCGGGGCTGATACACACCTTTAGACTCCTTTGTTGTTGTATCGTAATGTAGGCTCAGGCTTCTACAGCTCAATAGGAATATTTATGACAGATTACTATTCTCATTGATGAATGCCTGCTGATATCTCTTATCAACACGCAGAATCGATACAGAAATGTGGAAATCCAATTTGAATAAATCTTTAAGAGTCATCAACTTTCATTTCCCAGCAGGAATTAAAAACATTGTAGACTTTATTTTTACTGCCCTTGCTTTTGAGCAAACTTATCTCTAACAATAGACAATACAAGAATACAAGAATCTTCACCTGCAACTGTCACCTTCCTGAAGTGTGTAAGACAGGCAACTAGTTTCCAAATAGACAATGAAAAGGACACATAAGGGTATTTAATGGTTAAAGTTGTCAACGAATCCTGCTGGATATAATTAACTAGAAGAGTTTTGAGAGACTTTCATGATTTGAATGTATATTATTGTAAGCAGAGCATGTAACCTACAACAAAAGTTCAGGGTAAGAACAAAATACAGACACATATACTTCCTGTTAGAAAATTGCAGTCATAAGGTTTAAAAAATATATATTGTGAGTGTTTAGGCTGTAAAGTGTGTATGAGTGAAACCAATAATGAATAATGAAACCAACAGTGTTTTCACAGGAACGTTTCTCCAGTCAGTCTCCGTTCCTCATTCAATAAATTACATAACAGATAACTTGAAGTCATGCCATGCTGAAGTCCAAGGAACCTGCTCGAAGACCCCTGGAATCTCTGGATTCCACTTCCACAACTGCAGCTCCAGCCTGCCAACTTCCCAACTATAGTGACCTCTAGTGACAAGGAAAGGATAGACAGTTTAGGCGACCCCAGGCACGATGTCGCCTATAAGTCTAAGCTATAAATATGAGCTTAATAAAATGTACTGGAGTCGTCCATATACTCATGATACCATAATTACTGGCTAGATTAATTGTCATTAGAAGTTTTACACAACGCGTCCTGTAGACAACATGCTGCTGAGGTGACATCATGGAGCCTGGGACTGTGGCATGTCAATAGCACATCAGGAATGCACAGAGGAGGGGAAAAGGTATGTGGAAGTGCATAGTTTGGAAGGCAGGTCCAACTAAAACAAACAAACAAGCTCAGCATAGCAATTAGGACATAAAATACTGGTTGAGGTAAATAAGAGAAGTAGTTTTAAGAAGTGTATTCAGAACTTCTCCAGTCGTGAAGAAAGTGGATGTTTCTGCATTATTTTATGCCTATACACATCTATTAACTATACTATTCACTCTTTGCCATAAGGGTACATGATACATAAAACATTGTGCGCTAGATTTTCAAACACAGCATCTACATGACATGTGGGGAGGCAGTGGCTCAGTGGGTAGTGCTTCCGCTGGGGAACCAGACGGTCGCCGGTTCGAGCCCCTGCCGAGGTGCCCCTGAGCAAGGCACCGAACCCTCAATTGCTCCCCCCTCTGCGAAGGGTGGTAATGTAATGTAAGTCGCTTTGGATAAAAGCGTCTGCCAAAATGATCGTAATGTAATGTAATGTAATGTAATGTGTGTCAGAAGATGCCTCATGCAGCAGGCGTGCTCTGACAAGGTCTCAGAAGTCAGCGGGCCCATGGCTGACACATCCCTCTGTCAGGACGCTGTCTTATCTCAGCACCATGGAATTTTCCAACTTATACCCTGCAGAGACACATGCTTAATTTACTGCTTCTTTCCTTTTCCTCTGCGCCATCATTCCTAATTTAGTTGTCATCGCTTTTGAAGCTGAAAATACTTCTTATGCCAAAGCCAAGGTAGAGAGCTCGTCTGTCGTCATGTTGACAAATTCCAGGAAGTATCTTTGACATCTGCCTCCCGGGAAACATGATGCATTTGATGTAAGCGGCTGACAAACACCCTGCATGCTGTTTGATTCCTTAATGCCTCAAATGATTAAGAAACAAGTATGTCCACAAATTATATCCCAGTTTCTGTGCCTTCAGCAGTCTTACGGTTTCACTGTGCACGTGTGTTTTCTGAGACGAGGTCGGTGAGATTCTGCTTGATTTTTGCAAGTGGACGCAAGTGCATAGTGGTGTAATTGTTATGTAATGTAGTAGTCTAAAGGGCATTGTCACAATACTAGTCATTTCCTTACTTGTACCACTAGAGGGCACCCTGGATGCACCTATCTATAAAATGTCATTAAAAGCCATCTAAAATAATGAGACATACTGCTCATTAACAGACAGGCCTGATCCTGGAGGGACACATCTATGAGATAAGTACATCACACTTTGATTTGAAAAGTTGATATATCAAGCCATCTGTGAAAAATGTGTTTCAAGTATACAGTCAGAACTACAATAATCACTTTATCTATGGATATACTGTATTTATGGAACTTAGTGGGAGCTACATCCACACAAAGGCCTATGCCACAAACTGATGAACAATCTGTGTGCAGCTCATTCTGACTGAACACAAAGATACAATCAAATCTGTACACATATGACTGCATATGTGACTGCAGCAGCTGAGGCGCTGTCGGGTGTCATCATCAGTTGAGCCTTTCAAACAGGTGTCCCCAAATTGCACAGGCAAATTGCTATGGAGAAACTATCATCACTATGTATGCCGTACCACCCACTTCCATCTCTGACTTTCGTATGGCCGGGAAAACAATAAGACAGGCAACAGGCCAAGAGTCAACAATGTCCTTGTTGCGAACATCTGCTGACCTTACATAACCATCACCACTCTGGTGAGGAGTGATGGCCTTCCAAATAGGCTAGAGAGCCCTGGGGAGAGGAGGCAGGACAGTCAGTTGGAGAGCGTCACCCTTTCTGAGGCCGTCCAGTTGACAGATACTGTGATGTTAGTCCAGGTCTGCCAGTACACTAAAGCTTTCTCCATAAGCTGTCAAATAAAAAATATTGTTTTGAAGGCGACCGTGTGTGTAAAGTATGGTGGGAGATCATTAACGATAAGTGAGGGAAATTCAGAGCCTTGAGCTGAAGATCTAACCCAGAGGTATTTTTTATTTATTTTATTATTATTTAATTTGTAATTGTTATTTTTCGACACATCATAAGTTTCCTCTACCAGGGATAATGGAATAGCTTCTTTGCTGTTGAAAAATTATTCACAGCTGTTGTCTCATTATTTGAATAATTCTAATCCAGTTCCACTTACAGAATGTTTCATTTTTAGTCATGTCTGGGAAGAGGTGAAAGTGAAAGGTGAGTGAGGTGGCTGCCTGTCTAGATCAAAGCCACAGTCAGCAAACACACCATCACTGCACACTGGCACAATTACAGCAATATTTAATCACAAGACAAAAGTTATCATCAATCTGCTCAAACAAATGTAGTTGGTGAGCAACAGTACATCATGTGAAATGTAGTTATAATTATTTAGTTATAATATTTTGCATTACAAATACAAATAAATTTCCTTTTATAATGTCATAGCAGCATATGGATCATATGACTGGTAACATTATATACACTGTTTTTTTAATGAGTTTTTATGTTGTTTGTGCTTGTCTAGGCCCATTTTAGACTCGGTGGAAAACCACTGAGTAAGATCGTTAAAGGGTTTAAGTCACTCGAATATGACACAGTAATTGAATTAGCTAAAAACAACAAATTAAAAGAATCACCTCACCTCTCTTTCAAAGTGTTATTAATGCTCAATTGCTACTAGGTTTCCGTAGTTTGAGGCGATACCATTCTGAGAGCCGTGTCTTCACTCTAATCTAAGCGTGTTTGGTGTGTAGTTACAGATAAACGAAGATAAGAAAAATGTTAGAAAAAATCAGACATTATTAAACAGAACGTTTAAAAGAGTTCAATCGCGTGTCGATTAAAGATGTTATTTCATATTACACCCCCATATGATGAAATGGTACGGCCCAAGAGGTAGCGTAACGGAAGACCTGTAAGTGAGTCAACCCGAGGCAGTGACACCGGAGCCAAACTTGACTTTTACAACAAGCATATACTCCATAGAGGTGCGTACGTTTACAAACTCTGCGTCAGACCTCAGTAACGGGTCGCGTTAAGCAACAGGGCCGCCGTGCGACGTGCTGTCAGTGCGAATGTAGGGGCATTTGGCAAAAGAAGAGAGACCAAAATGCTAACGGCGGCTCTGCTAGCTCCGCGCGAGCTAACTAGCTGTCGCCTCCACAGTCGGCAACTGTTTGGAATGTAGCAGGAAGGAGTAGCATGCTAGGTAGATGCTAGTTAGCCTCCTAGCTAGCCATCCTATTT
Source organism: Genypterus blacodes (assembly GCF_046128005.1). NCBI lineage: Eukaryota > Metazoa > Chordata > Actinopteri > Ophidiiformes > Ophidiidae > Genypterus > Genypterus blacodes. The sequence goes on along the minus strand of NW_027467132.1, from coordinate 1,933,952 downwards.
TTGGGGACTGGCATTCCGCTTGTGAGTAATGCAGGCGAATTGGCTGCCAGAATTATAACTACGTATACGTCGGCTATTCATAAAGACAACGGTTTATTTTGTGGTGGAGACATTTTGTTCTGTTTTGAAGTGCCGAGCAGGGAAAGTGCATGATGATGTTGCAATGTTTTCCCCCTTGACGTTTAAGCAACTGGTATGAATGACGAGCAGCAACAGAGGGCCTTGGCTTCTTTGACTTTCAATTGAACACTTGTTTACATCGTGCCGACACATCTAACTCGTACTGAAGTGTGCACTGATGTATACACTACTGTCTCGTCCCGCACAGACCCGAGTTACGAGCTGTATTGCCCAATTATGTTCCCTTCAGACCAGACGGACAGTGTGTAATGCAATATTAATCTAATCTGTTGACACCCTGGTGATGATAGCAGCTGATTTGTGACAGACGTATGGTTATGATCATCTCCTTTAGGTTTCCACGTTGCTTTTTATTCAAAAAATTCAGTATACACCTGATTTGTGTCACCAGGTGTAAAAACTTGTAACGTAAAATTAAGAAATTGAGGAAAAGTGTTCCAGTATTTATTCTACAAAAGTGTTCCAGTATTTATTCTACAACTGTTTTATTTGTTCATGTCCTTACTTTTGTCTTCTTTTGTCATTTCCTAGGCGTAAAGAGAGGCTGTAAAATGTCCTTGAAGCCCCGGGTGGTGGATTTTGATGAGACATGGAACAAGCTACTCACGACAATCAAGGCGGTTGTGATGCTGGACTATGTGGAGAGAGCCACGTGGAACGATCGCTTCTCGTATCCTACCGCAGCTTTATACACTTTTCTATCTGACGTAAAAAATGCCCTAAAATGCTGGTCAAGGACGTAAGATAGGTGGCCACTAGATAACAGTGTACACTTGCATGCATAAAGCTTTAAACTTTAAATATAGATCATTCAGATGAGTTAGTACTGTTCTGATCAGTAAAATCTGTATTTATCCCATATCACTAAAACCCAATGTCCCTGTTATCCATCCTGAGTTGTGCCACAGTGACATTTATGCCTTGTGCGTTGCGTACCCCGAGCCTTTGGGTGAAAGATTGTACACAGAGACCAAAGTGTTTCTGGAGAACCATGTGCGACAGTTGTACAAGGTGAGCGCTAACAACAGTGTAATAGATTTGATATTTAGTTTATCACTGCATCATGCTGATTCCTCTAACTGGCGGCGCCTCACGTCTTTGTGTGTTTCAGAAAGTCCTGGATTCCGAGGAGAAGGTTTTAGTCATGTACCACAGATACTGGGACGAGTACAGCAAAGGAGCGGACTACATGGACTGCTTATACAGGTAGAGTTACGTCCTTTGACGTTTGTTTCTGCTTGATGAGATCAAATGGAAGATGCCAAAAGCCTTCACATGCTGAAGCTTTGAAATAAACATATACATTAAATTCTTCTCCGTACTGTTTGTGGTGTGTTTAGCAGGTGGGTGTTTGTGGTTTGTTTTTATGTCCTACTGGCAGAGCTGAACAGAATTCTGTCACAAGCTCCAACACGTTTCAGATCATAGTTACTGAAGTGACTTTAAATAATTTCCGCAAATGCATAGCGTCAAGTGGCAGCTTACCATTTGGTGTCTCCCCATCAGATCTAAATCCATACCCTCCAGGAGAGGTGTCAGATCTATTTTTACGTGTGCTTCTCAGTGGTCTTTGCAGACTTAAGCCTTTGTGATTTGTAATGTCAGAGTGAGTGAGTGAGTGAGAGTGAAAGTGAGACTGAAGTAGAGGCGCAGCAGCAGAAGTGCTCAGTTGTTTGGAGAGAATAGGATCCTTATTGTTTCCTTTGAAATGTGGGAACACACCAGATGCTTGTTGAAATATCTATGCATTTCAGCACAGTGTGTGTAGTATAAACATGCAAGAACTTCATGAGGTTTATCTCCTTCCTATCAATACTGATGCAACATTCAACTTCTGCTTTGAGAAATTTCTTATATTTGTTTTATTATTTATGTTTTGTACAACATGTTAATTAAAACAGACATCTTCTGTCAAGATAGATATCTTTTGAAAATAAAAAACAATATAGCCATAACAGTGATAAGTGTGAGTCGATTATAGCTTCAAAGGTGAAGCTGCTAAATGTGTTATTAATGTGGTGTCAGACATCAGAAGTAAAAAAGGCAAATGTTGCTTGGATTAAAGATAAAGATTTCTCAATGTTTGCTGCCTCAGTGAGACCCAAAAAACACTTTTGTTTGTCAATCAGGGGTGTTTCTGTTCATGTAATGTGTGAGATACTGAACATTTGAGGCTGTAGGATGTTGCTCAGGAAGAGATATTACAGAGAAACAGTGAGGTGAGCAAAGATTGGAGAAGAGAATCAGTCAGTGTAAAGAGAGACAGTGGTGTGTAGTTAATTAACTCTGATATCCCTCTGCATAAAGTTTAAGCTTTTAACAATGATAAACAATGGAGTCTCAGTGTTATTATTCATTCACCAGGAGTCTTGCACAGTCTCTACTCTAATCAGCTAAAGTCTGAATAAACATTCACTAAAGACTCACTATTAGAGTCCCATAGCTGTGATGCACAAAGGTCACACTGCCATCACAATCTCCGCTTGGTCTTCAAGAGCATTGAACACATTTGCACACTTTGTGCTCTCCTTTAATTCCCCTTATAGGGAGAAAACATTATATCCGCTGAACGCCAGAGTTCATGTCTGTGTAATGTAATGAAAACATGACTTTCACTTGTGGAGTGGATGCCAGAGTCAACACGTTCTCTGCCAACACTTGACAAGTCTGTATGTTCAGCATTAAACTTTGAGAGAACTTGACATGTTTCTGGGAAACGTTTAGCTCTCTGGGGGACAAACCCAGGAGCATGATAGTGATGGATGCTTCAGGGAGAGGAGTGCCAATCAATCAAAGCCCCTCCTTGAATGAATAAGCATGATTTGGTCCTCTAGAACACACACATGCAACCTTAGACAGCAGATAACTTTTCCTTTCCCTCCTTCGTATGCAATCCTAACATCTGAACCTCCCTGCTTTACCTTGATCAGGTATCTCAACACTCAGTTCATCAAGAAGAACAAACTCACTGAAGCAGACCTGCAGTACGGCTACGGGGGTGTGGACATGAATGAGCCGCTCATGGAGATCGGAGAGGTACAGTCTCTGATTAAGCACATGTCTGGGAGCGCTGACTGGTATTCAGCTGGTGTGATCGGTGCTCAGGCCCGACTACAATGCTCTGCTTTATTGTGACGTGCTGTGTTGTCTTTGTTGTTGCAGTTGGCCCTCGATATGTGGAGGAAGCTGATGATCGAGCCCCTTCAGGCTGTCCTGATCCGGATGCTTCTGAATGAAATCAAAAAGTGAGTTCCTCACACGGACCGAGTCAGCAGGATTTATTTAGTAAAATCTGCTGTAAGACGTAATGTTTCTGGAGGGACATCTGAACATATTAGTATAAGTATTCATCCACCCTCATGCCGTACAGTCTTACACACTACTTGCAAATGTTTGGACAATTGGTTTTATTTGGCCGATATATCTCAGATACACCTACAAAATAGCAGCGCCCCTACCTGGTTACTAATGTGTTTAGCTTAGAGAAATAATCCTGCAGAAGAATGAGAGCTAACATCAGACCTGTTCATGTTCTGCAGTGACCGATGTGGTGAGAACCCCAACCAGAAGGTCATCCATGGGGTCATCAACTCCTTTGTTCATGTTGAACAGTACAAGAAGAAGTTCCCGCTAAAGGTGAGACAACCATGCCTCCACCCATGCTGACCCACTGAGCTACAATGGGAATGTCTGCTGTTATTATTATAACTATATTATCTCTCAGTTTATGTGGTTATTGTTGACATTGAGCTGCCTTCAGGAGGAAACCTGTGGTCAGTGAAGCTTGGTGTGTGTCTCAGTGTGTGTGTACCAGTTCACCATTCTTCTCTCCCTGTGTTGCAGTTTTATCAGGAAATCTTCGAAGGTCCATTTCTGACTAAAACGGGAGAGTATTACAAACAGGAAGCCTCCAATCTACTGCAAGAGTCCAACTGCTCACAGTATATGGAGAAGGTAGGACTGTGTGTGTGTGTGTGTGTGTGTGTGTGTGTGTGTGTGTGTGTGTGTGTGTGTGTGTGTGTGTGTGTGTGTGTGTGTGTGTGTGTGTGTGTGTGTGTGTGTGTGTGTGTGTGTGTGTGTGTGTGTGTGTGTGTATGTTGTGAGCCATCAGGTGTGTGTGGGGTCATCACAGTGTTAATCTGGTTCTATGCTGTGCCATTAAACCCCTCCACTCTCTAATCAGATTGAATCCTCCAGCCTGTAAACAATATTGTATCACGTGTGCAAGGAACATTATTTTCTTTACCTGTGCTTCTTTGTCTGTGTTTGTGATCATAGATGTATTTTATGTAAACACTGCAGAGACACACAATTGAGAAAACAAAATTTCCTTTTCTGTGCTTTTGAAACACAGAGGGTTTGTAAATTGGACTAACAGCAGAGAGGAAGAAGAGGCTCTAACGCTCTAAAACACATTTAGGTCCATGGAGGGCATAACAGTTCTGAAATTCAGCTGTTTGAGGTCCAAAGCACATTTAAGATTTCTATGCTGCAGCTGTAAAATGAGCTGAAGCTATTGACAGATTCTTTACATCTGCTGACAGAAGGAGAGCTGGATTTATTTGACTTGTGTTTGTGTGCGGATCCAATTTCATTCCAGTCTAATGCAACCCATGCAAGACGCTGAGAAGAGAAGAGAACGTCAACAAACCCTCCTGATGTTGTCTCTTGATCTCTGACTTCTCCCAGGTTTTAGCGCGGTTGAAAGACGAGGAGGTGCGATGTCGGAAGTACCTGCACCCCAGCTCATACGCCAAAGTCATCCATGAATGCCAGCAGAGGATGGTGGCAGATCATCTGCAGTTCCTCCACGGGGAGTGTCAGAGCATCATTCGGCAGGAAAAGAGAGAGGGTGAGTTCACCGCTCCTGTTGTTGTTGTTGTTGTTGTCCATAACCGGTTTTCCCTTCAGTTGCGTTGTAAAGTGTCTCATCTAGGAGCACCAGGATAACGACCTCAGTCCCCTTAGGCTTTTTCTGATCAACATCACTGATTCTGCTGCGATTATGTCATGACATTTGCAGCAAATATTATGATTTCTCTTTCTGTTCCCCTACTCCCCATTACCCCTAACCCCAGCCCCCCCCGCCCTGACCTCCTTCCTCCCCTTAAAAGTGAAACCCTTTGGGCGTTTCAACCTTTTCTTGCGTAACATCTTGTATAACATGTTCCACCTGATGTTTCACCCCCTTCACCTCAGCCCTGCCCATCGCCCCCTCAGGGCCGGATTAGAATACTGAGCAGATGTATTTACCCACAGCTGTAGACACCGTGGATGTGATGGTAGGAATCAGACGGTTGGCAGTTGAAGGAGCGGTGATAGTTGCAACTCCACACAAACAAAGAAACAAATGCTCACACACACTCTCTCCACCTGTCAGTCTAATGATGATGTGGGACTGTGAGGGCGCTTATGTTCACTTCAGCTGTGACATCATTCACCAATGATGTCATTGTTGATAATGACATCACATTGAAAGTGAATAGTTTCATGACTGACAGTGGTGCTGTGTGTTGTTAAGTTTGTTGAGTTGCTGTTTGAGGTTTTGACAGTACACACTTCCCCACTCTGGTGGTTTGCATGTAGACTTGTGGAGATGGTTTCAAACTGTGTGAACTGTTGTGTCGTTCCAGACATGGCCAACATGTACACCCTGCTGCGGGCGGTGGCCAGCGGTCTGCCTCACATGATCCAGGAGCTGCAGATCCACATCCACAACGAGGGCATCCGAGCAACAAGTAACCTCTCTCAGGAAAACGTTAGTGATACAGCTCCCTGTGTGTGTGTGTGTGTGTGTGTGTGTGTGTGTGTGTGTGTGTGTGTGTGTGTGTGTGTGTGTGTGTGTGTGTGTGTGTGTGTGTGTGTGTGTGTGTGTGTGTGTGTGTGTGTGGAATGTAATGAATTGTTCTTAACCCAACTTCTTCTCTCTCTCCTGTTCCCTCCAGATGCCAACCTTGTTTGTGGAGTCGGTGCTGGAGGTTCACAGTAAATTTGTTCAGCTCATTAACACGGTTCTAAACGGAGATCAGCACTTCATGAGTGCACTTGATAAGGTATTCAAATGTGTTTGTAGCACTAACTGAACTCATGGTGATTGATTTAAAGGTTGTTAAAGGATTGGAGTAGCAGGCATTCATCATTCTGATCGTTCAGCTTCATCTTTAATATGTGTGATTTATTTCTCAGGCTTTGACCTCTGTGGTGAACTACAGGGAGCCCAAGTCCATCTGCAAAGCTCCTGAACTGGTGAGGACACCTTCATAGATGCACTAAGTCATGTACACACTCTAATGTGATGTAACAGATCAATCAAAGTGTGTTTAATTGTCCAACAGACTTAGATACTGCAGTTTGTTCTGTCATGTAAATGTCTCAGTCAGTTTGCTGCCTCAGCTGGAGGATTCCTCTCTTATTGTGAATAAGGATCACCTAATGTATACAGGATCCTGTTACTTCTTTTGACGGCATGCAAAGCCAGTGAGATCTAATAAACCATATGTTGTCTCTCCACAGCTCGCCAAGTACTGTGACAATCTGCTGAAGAAGTCTGCTAAGGGAATGACAGAGAATGAAGTGGAGGACAAGCTGACCAGCTTCATTACAGTGTTCAAGTACATAGATGACAAAGACGTCTTTCAGAAGGTGACCTGGTGTATAAACATGGACTGGAAGTGTGTTTAGCATCAAATCTGATCTAAGAATACATTTATCATTTTGTGTGTTTGACACTCTGCTCCTCTGGTTTGCAGTTTTATGCCAGAATGCTAGCAAAGCGGTTAATACACGGCTTATCATTATCAATGGATTCAGAAGAAGCAATGATCAACAAACTAAAGGTAAATACACAGTTTAACACACGCCCCTCTCTCACCTTTCCCCCAGATGACCTCACTCTTATTGTTTGTGTGTTTGTCTGCCTCCTTCCTCCTGCAGCAAGCGTGTGGCTACGAGTTCACGAGCAAACTCCACCGAATGTACACAGACATGAGCGTGAGCGCCGACCTCAACAACAAGTTCAATAATTTCATCAAGACACAAGAGACGGTGGTGGACCTGGGCATCAGCTTCCAGATCTATGTATTACAGGTGAGGAGGGGGCGGCTGAAGGGGGAAAGAGCCCAGAATGCATTAATCAGATCTATTCTACAGCTTATGTGTCCATGTTACGGTGAAATGTGTAATATGGTTGTGTATGTCCTGTGGTTGCAGGCTGGAGCTTGGCCTCTCACACACGTCCCCTCCTCTACGTTTGCCATCCCTCAAGAACTAGAGAAGAGCGTACAGATGGTGAGTTTGATGTTTGGGACGACGGCTCAGAGGATCATGGGAGGGACGGCCAGGAGTTGTGGAGTAACGTCTTTCCTTTACTTTACAGTTTGAGTTGTTCTATAATCAACACTTCAGTGGGAGGAAGTTAACCTGGCTACACTATCTCTGCACAGGTAACACACACACACACACACACACACACACACACACACACACACACACACACACACACACACAGCACAGTACTGAAGGATCTGTTGTGTTAAATTGAGTGTAAAGAGATTCTAATGTCTCACTGAATCAGTGCCAAACTGTGCAGTCACTCTGGTTTCACGGCATCTGTGTCCCCTCTCTTCATCCAGGTGAGGTGAAGATGAACTACCTGTCCAAGCCCTACGTCGCCATGGTGACCACCTATCAGATGGCCGTGCTATTGGCGTTCAACAACGGGCCGATCGTCACCTACAAGGAGCTGCAGGACAGCACCCAGATGAATGAGAAGGAGCTGCAGAAGACCATCAAGTCCCTGCTGGACGTCAAGATGCTCAACCACGACTCAGAAAAGGTTCGAGCTCTCCTGCCGATTATTACCCAGATACCCAAAGCATGCAGAGTAGACGGGGCTTCATCCTGAGGACCTTAATCACCTCTAACCACGTCAGCAGCTTCTCCTGTGGTTTCTCTGTTCCACCCAGTCAGCCTCAGCCCACATCAGGTTACAGCCACAGGGCTATTTTAAAAGAGAATACAATATTATGATAGTTAAATTCATGTGGCTCATATGGTGGAACTCGATCGGTTGCCCAGTCCTAGTTAGGCTTTCTCTAATGATCTCTTATTAGGCATATATTTAGCTATATTGCATCATCTGAGGCCGTATACAGCATATAGACAGTTTATATGTAGAGCCATGTAGACAAGAGCACAAATGAGCCATGACTGACGCTGCAGTGTGTGTGTTTCCCCCTCTGCTCACAGGAGGACATCGAGGCAGAGTCGACATTTTCACTAAATATGAGTTTCACCAGTAAAAGGACAAAGTTCAAGATCACAACGTCCATGCAGAAAGACACACCGCAGGTTGGACCCACGCTCGTCCTTTTGTCTCCTGTATCTCTGCACACTTTGCTCTTTTCTCCCCCTCCCCCCCGCTGTGCAGTGATTAATGTGTGTATCATCCTGTCCGCCCCGATCTTTAGGAGATGGAGCAGACGAGGAGCGCTGTAGACGAGGACCGCAAAATGTATTTACAAGCTGCTATAGTGAGAATCATGAAAGCCCGCAAGGTACTCCGACACAACGCCCTCATCCAAGAGGTGAGTAAAGGTCGCTGTGTGTAAATGACCTTAAATTAACCTTAAATTAATGCTTTTATAAGAATCTCTGTTCTGTTCAAAAGCCGGTCTATGGTCTCAATCTTTGCATCTACTTTAGAATTGCACTGTCCTCATTCTTATAAATAAATAAAGCCTGTAAACCCACTTTATTGTTTAGCAGTAACTCTTTGTTTCTCCTCCTCAGGTCATCAACCAATCCAAAGCCAGGTTCAACCCCAGTATCAGCATGATCAAGAAGTGCATCGAGGTGCTCATCGATAAACAGTACATTGAGCGGAGCCAGACCTCGGCAGACGAGTACAGCTACGTGGCGTAGGCCCGGCGCGCCATCTCCACGTAAACGCCCGGCGCCTCTGGCTGACCAGCAGGCGCCGGGGTTAAAAACGTAAAAACATCAAAAACAGACTCATTCATCCATTTAGGTTTTTGGACTGTTACTGCTCGGTGTGATCCACGCGCTGACCAAAAGCAGGACTAGTGCCTCCATCTTTTAAAAACAAGAAAGGTCATCGTGTCACATCAGACAGCCCGAGCGACGCCGCCCCGGAGACCCCGCCCACCCCGACCCCTCCCAGCCTCTGATTTTGAGCTGTTTACAACATCACCAGTGCCACGCACCTGTGCGTCTAAAGACAAAACCATGATGCTATTTGAGAAAGAACGAGCAGATAAACATACTGTATAAGTCAAATTAACTGAACACAAAGGAAGGAAGCAGCAGCAGGCGGCGAGCGGAGCGGCGCGGCGCTGTGAGCATCAATGGCTGTGGCACATTAAAAAAAAAGACACCATGTTTCTCACACATTTGCAGTTGTGTTTATTTTTCTCTCTTTTTTTAAATGTACTGAATTAGGAAAGATATTGTAATAAATCTGGTATACTGACTATTGTATCTACTTTCAAATGTAAAGGAAAAAAATTTGAGGTGACACATGATCCTGCTGCTTGTCAAATAAATAAATAAAAACACTGAAGGGTTTTATGTAAATGTTTGTCACCGTGTGTCCATTTGAGTAGATATTGGACTTTTCAGAGTTCAATCGGAACCAGAACTCACCTCTCTAGAGGACATGTGGAGGTGATGATGTAATGCCCCTTCAGTCAGTGTTTCACAGGACGCACTGGGAGTGTTTGAGGTGTAGAGTGGAGCTGTGAGGATCAAATACCTGATATGCAGTGAGCTGGACACAAAGCCTTATCATCCTGTGAGTGAGGAAGCCTTATCAGACCTCCACAGGACCAAGGTGTTGGTATCTAGGTGGGGTTAAAGTATTTGTTTAACCGCCTGTTCCTAATGTCATAAATACAGTCGGAGCCTCATTGTTTTCTCCTTTGTTTCAGCTTGAACAGAGCTTAAAGGAAACTAAATACTGCTGTACATCTGCAGCTTACTCACACCAGGGCAAGGACTTTACTGTGACGTCTCTTCATGACAATTTACAAATCTGTGAGGCTCTAAGTAACAAACAGTGGCTAATTATTGTATGTAAATGAAGCTTTACTTTTATAATATGGCTGTAAACCTGTGTGTTTCCCTCCTCCCTGCAGTTCAGGTTTACTTACTTGTGTCTGAGTTTGATCCTCATCTGATTCTGGCAGGCAATGCGGTAATAGTCACTTCCCTGTGCATGTAGGAAATGGCGCCATCTGCTGGATAATTCAGAAAAAAAGTGTCTCCCTTTGCTTGATGATGCCCACGATAAAAGGTTTCCTCTGCATTTGTCCAACAATTCCCAGTGTGTTCTAGCAAGATTTGACATATTTGTTATTGACTTGATGGGGATTCAAACCATCATCGTGGTAGGAATACACGTGAAGCATAGGTTTACTCTTTGCCGTTGGAAATTAACTGTGTTTGAAATTTAGCATATACAGTTCATCATAGTGTCATTACAGTCTTAAGCCGGCAGAGGGAGCCAAACCTTTATTTTTGAGTGCCTTTGCCTTGACAGTGGCTACATTTACATGAACATGGAAGCCAAACCTGCCTACATGAATCACCTGGAAATATACAGTTGAACTAAACTAAGGTTATCCAGTTTTCAATTGTAGAAGTTGGACAATATGCTTCTATTTGCTGGTTTATACAGGGAACATGTGATTGTTAAACAGGCTTTCAGTGCTTGTAAGGCTTCAGTCCAGATCACCTATTACAGCACTGAGCGTCTGAAGAACATTCCTCCTCACAAAAACAAACAGCAGAGCCCCTGAGTCATAGCACTGTGCCGGGAGAGAGAGAGAGAGAGAGAGAGAGAGAGAGAGTGAGTAAGGGAGAGAGAGAGAGAGAGCGAGAGAGAGACGCACACTGCTTGCCGTCAGGAGGCCAATGATGTCATGGTGATGTCAGTGCCTCTAATTGTAAATTGCACACACAGGCTGGCTGCCGGCTGTGGTGAGGTTTCAGTCAGGCAGAGCAGATGAAGGGACCGTTTCTCTTGGAAGAGCTGGCAGTGAACATGGCTGTGACCGGGGATGAAACAGAAACAGGTAAGACTGCTGGGATGTGTTTGACTGCTCTGTGTTCAGACTGTGTGATGATGTCTGTGATTTGAATTACTCATTTATGGAAGTTTTCAGTCATTGTGAATGATGTTTACATCTGTCAGCTCTGCTTAGAACAATGAATATGGGGACATTTAAAGAATTTGTCTTCATTCAATAAAAGAAATGATCAACATTACTTTGGTTTTATAAGAATTGCTTGAGATTTGTTGTGTTTTGTGTTGAGATTTTACACTTTGTCACTTTACAAGGCTGTTGTAAAGTGACAATGGAGCAATTTATAGAATAACCTGTTACATTATTGTCTGAGGTCAGATATTATATTTTTGCGAAGGTCTTTTGAAAAGAAACACTTTTTCAGTATCAGTCAGCCCCCCCTCCTCTCCTCCTCCTCCTCCCCCGCTCCAGTGCTCTGCCCACTCACATCGTAGGGGGCTGACGTCACTGCTCTTCCTGGAACTAACCTCCAACAGTGACATGTAAACGTGAACCAGTGAATAAGATTAACGCTGACGTCAGTCTCTGTCCATGCTGCTGTTAGAGCCGCTTGCTCTTGTAACTGCAACACGTCATAGTATGAATCATCAGCATACAACCACTGGATACACGATACACAGGCTGGGAGAGGAAGATAAGAGCAGGGTTGTCTCTCTCTCTGCTTTTGATTAGAGCTTGTTACAAGGATCCTTATTAGTCAGGAAGGTGAGAGTTAAATATAAGATTTGAATATTACTCTAAATATTAAATATTGGATTTAAATACTAAGTTATCTAGTTGATCAACTGTTTGCATCTAGAGGACTTAAGAAACCATGATTTGCATTGATTAAGCAGAAGAAAGATCATTCTGTGTACGACTCATACACCACAAATACTTACATGGACAAGGATATGGACTGTTAGTGTATATTTTGGTGATGTAATCAGTTTAAAATACCCAAAGGCTCATGGTTGACAGGTTTGAGGCTCTTCTCACTTCACCACACTGACATGTTGCCTCCATGTCTCCTTTCTCCCACAGGCCCTGCAGGCACAGGTGGCTGTTCTGGCTACCAACCACATAAGCTGCCCAGCTCCAGCCTGGCTCAGGGGGGGGCCATGGCCAACATTCAGCGCTCCCAGCACCTCGGCGAGGACGCGTCAAAACGGAAGGAGCTCCGCCTGATGAAGAACAGGTACACACAGGAAACCAGAGCAGCTTACTCAGCCAGGCGTCCTTCCTGCTGTGTAACACACACACAACTACCAAATGATAATGCTGAAAATAACTGCAAGTAATAATAAGAGGTAGCAGCCTGTCATTACTCCACTGCCTGATCTCATTCTTAGGTTGTCTGTCTGTTAACTGCTCTGTTATGTACGACTGAGCTGTCTGTCATCACTGAGAAAGTTGCTTTTTGCTTTTCTGCTTTGCTGTAAACAACCTTGTGTCACACGCATTGATTAGATGTTCCTGATCATGTGCCTCAGATCAGTCGTCACATTTCTGTCCCAACGTTTTATCTTTCTTTGGTCTCCGTTGTGTTTGCTTGATTATTATCTGAGGCATGACCAAAGGCTTCTTTTTTCCACCGTGACTCAGTGTCGGTTGTTATCATCGCTGTTTACAGGGAAGCTGCTCGACAGTGCAGACGAAAGAAGAAGGAATACGTCAAATGCCTTGAGAATCGCGTGGCTGTGCTGGAGAATCAAAACAGAACTCTGATTGAGGAGCTGAAAGCTTTAAAGGACATCTATCAACACAAAGTGGACTGATTACTGTGACCATGGGGATTGATGAGATTGTGTGTATGGCACTCTACTTCTAAAGAGTGAATTGAAGGCTCACACACACACACACACACGCACGCACGCACACGCGCACACACACACACACACACACACACGCACACACACACACGCACACACACACGCACACACACACGCACGCACGCACGCACGCACGCACGCACGCACGCACTCACACACTTAAATAACACTCCTTGTCCACGTTGTTATTTGTGTGAACACAATGGTGTTGATGTTTCTGGCTCTGGAGACGCACGAGCCCACAGCATTCAGTGCTGTGTTATCAGTGTGTATCAGTGAGGAGCTGCTGTCGCTCTGCACACAAAGGCTGCAACAACAGACACACTGGAGTTGGGACCCAAGCCCAGTGAGGACGTACAGAAGTGGACCATCAGAACAGGAGCGTCTGGAGAAGCTCTGCTGTTGCTTTCATCACATTCCTCTGTTGTCGCTTCATCATTTGGCCATATTAAAGGGCTTTAGCTGTGTTATAGATATTTAGATATTTATATTCAGGGAAGTGGTGCTACAGACCAAACGATCAAAGACAGAATTCTAGTTTCAGTAATGGTAATGTCTGAATCTTTTAAATCTAAATAAATGAGAATAGCAGCTCAGCAAACTCTCTTTAGTTCAGCTTCACTGCATTTCTCCTCCATCTTCACAGTGCAGTGTTCAGACTGGTGATGACTTTGATTCTCCTGTGATATGAATATGAGTGTGACAGACAGACAGTATGCTGCATTTTTGTACATTTGCCTGTGAGTGTGTTTTGAATCGCCTGTGTACAGAATAGACATGATACACACGTGTTCAATCAATGAAGCTTCAACATACGTGTGGTGGCAAGATTCATAAATATTTTACATACATATTTAATATATGAACTCAGTTTTGTTTAGTAGATTTTGCTTGGCTTACTTAATGGTGATGTGTCCTTTATAAATGTTTTTAAAGATGTATTTGCTTTAATAAATTGCATTGTTCAGTTTCTCTGTGCTTTGGTAAACAAAGAAACAATAAAGAAAAAGGTTTTAAAGTGAATATGAACAGCAACCAAACAGTGAAGAGGCTCTGTGATCTGTGATGGGGACGAATCTGATCAATATCTGATTCTGTAAACCAGACAGACCCTGACACAGTTAGCTTATAAAACCAAGAGAATCCTCTGTACAATAACTTCTGACTCATTTCTGATGAGCTTGGGTTTGAAGTGGGGAACATAGATATCACTTCTTTGAGGAATTAATCAGGCGAGCAATGATGCTGAACTGAAATCTTCTGAGTGTGTTTCCTGTGTGATTGAACATTTATCGCCATGCTGAGTCTGAACCTTGGAGTGTGTGTGCAGAACATGATGTGTTGTTCTTCCAGCGTGCCGACTTCACGGTGCCATAACAAAGTAGATTACAGATACACTGTGATGCTACACTCTGCACTCAAATAACATATAATGTGTTTACTCTTAATTATTCATAGTGGGAAACATGTATGGGACCACCCTAGCCCCACCCATAATGACATCATGATTGGAGCCACAGTTGACATAAGAGACTTGAATGGCACGACCCCAGCCCCCCATAATGACATCATGGGTGATGTCATAGTTGACTCACACTACTTTAGAGAGAAAATCTCTAAAGTGGAAATCAAGCCGCATTCCATTCTGGAGGACAGCTGTTTGGATCATGCCAAAGAAAAAGCGTCTGTCACTGTCGGCAAGCCGCAACGCAAAACGCAAGAGGTCAGCTCGAGCGAATGGATCTCCACAAGAGTCAGGTAACAATGACCTAATGTGAACAGGACTTCATGTAAAACGCGAGGCTTGGGTCAGAGGTGAAGTGGGTAAAATGTCAGAGAGAGGATGTTACAGAAGGGTCGGCAAGAAAAGGTGGAAACACTCAAAGAGGCTGGAGGGGCAGAGTGGAGGAAGACGGGTCAGGGGAGGCATGGGTAACCATTAAGAAAGGTCGGGTCAAAAGAACAGCATTTCTCTAGTTTTGTTAAAGGACGAGGGCGTTCAGTCATACATTATAAAACCGTTTTTACATGGAACATCCCAGTTTCACATGTTGGAGATGTTCTTCTGTGTTAGTGCTCCCTCCTCTCACACTCCTGTATGAGGGGAGGCAGAGATATGGAAGCAGAGCAGCTGAACAAAGGGTCCAGAGCTGCTGTGATTTGTCCTGCACCTGGTCCTATTGTGAAAGCCACCGTCTTCCTGTCCAGTCGATTACAAAACAGGCAACTTCCACCCTGATGGACACAAGACTACACACTGGAATGCGCTGGAAGGGAACAGGAAATAGATTTTGGTTTAAACAGTGTAGGCGATCCAGAGCCTTAGTTCAATAGAATTATTTTTACTAAAATCTGTATTTGAGTATTAGAATCTTTTAAAATGAAGCTCTTTACTAAACAATGTATTGATAACAGCATACTGGAGGTGTACATACAATATTGCAAGACTGATTGGCTTTCACATTGTTGCAGAAAAATATATCTGAATACTAAAAACATTATGTTGAAATGTGTCCAAGTTCTATTGACAAGGGCAATGCACTTACCAACCACCAGGGTTCGCCCCAGCACCAGGTCTATGCCTTTCACAGAGTCTCTTTCATACAGTATTCATTTGTATCCTTTTCAATCCCTGTACGCGCACATTGCCCAGTCGGTCGTGTTTCAAAAGTTTGACTTTGTTTATTTTAACTACTGCTAACGAGTGAATGCTGCGTTTTAACCAGGATTTAGTGCCGTTGTCAGAGTTGGCAAAGCCTTATATTGAACGGTTACGATGAGTAGAGAATGGCAGATATTCATGTTTTGGTCAATTACAACTCCAAACCAGGGACATCATAGACACAGTAAGAGTTCATATATATTTTAATATAACAGCAACTTTGACTTAGGTTATGTGTAATTTATAAACCAACAAAATTTAATCAAGCACGAATTAAAAAAAAATGTTTTAATAGTGTATGGTGAAGAGTACAATATGTCGTTAAAGTAATAAATATGAATCCTATTTTATTCTCCATAATAATTCTCACTCGTATCCGCCCACTTGAACCGGAAGCTCTTCGTCCACAGCCAGTGGCACATTTGGTAAAATGCGTTGACGGCAGTCGGAAATATTAAAATTTGGAATTGTAAACGTGCATGAGTATTGTAGGTTTAAGATGGGTGTGGAACACTACAGAGGAGCAAATTAGTACATCATGCTTCAAACTAACTATTTTAATAATTACAATGTTGCGGTTTGAACTTTACTTTTCCAAATGTCCAAGCTTGAGTTGTTTTACATTCCAAGTAATTCAGTTATATCCAAAACAATTCACACTTTGAATATTTTTTACTTGTTGCTAAATTGATTAAAAGATCAATCGACCATTGAAAGCCGCCCCCTCTTCCCCTGAAGTAACTGTCCACTTCGGAATTGCGTCGCCTGACTTCCGTATTTACGTGGAGTCCGTGAAAGCATCATTACAACGGATGTAGCAGCAGTGGTCTCAACAGTGCATCGGCAACCATGTAGCACTGAGTGAAAACAGCTTTCCCCCTCTGATATAACATGTCGGAATATTCCTCCGTGTCGTTATCAAGTATTATATTATCAACATGTGTTTGTGCGGACAATTGAACGGTTGAATCGAAGCAATAAGGCCAGAGGGAGTCGACAGCGAAGCCGAAGCCGAAGCCTCTCTACCCTCGCCTGGAGGTTCGGACGGGTACGAGTAACATTGGACCGCTGTTCCGCTTTACCAGCCGAGCCGAATTTCCAATGGTTCTTCTCC
Source organism: Genypterus blacodes (assembly GCF_046128005.1). NCBI lineage: Eukaryota > Metazoa > Chordata > Actinopteri > Ophidiiformes > Ophidiidae > Genypterus > Genypterus blacodes. The sequence goes on along the minus strand of NW_027467132.1, from coordinate 1,917,119 downwards.
TGCAGCTTAGCGTGTTTTTAGAAGCGAGGAAGGGCGTGTAACGCTAACGGATACCGGGGCTCGTTCCGACTTTAGCAGCAGCTGTCTGTCCGCGTTACCGCCCCATTTTCCTCCCCTAGCGTCCTCAGTAGGGAGCTAGAGGGGCTCACACTCACACTCGGGTTTGTTTTGGGGGGTTAAATCTCACCGCAAACAGCTTCCACCATGGGGAATACAACCTCCTGCTGCGTGTCGTCAAGCCCCAAACACCGGAGGAACAACCACTCCAGGCTGGAGCCGTACCGCCCGGAGCCGGAGCTGAGCCGGGAGGACACGGGCTGCAACCTCCAGCACATCAGCGACAGAGAGAACATAGACGGTAAGATGGACCGGAACCGGTCTGTGGTGTTGTTAAGGAGAGGTGGGATGGTGGGGGTTAATGTTTGTGTGGATGTATGAAGATGTTTAGACTGTAGTGTTCATTAGAGTGTGGAACATCTGTGGGAATGAGCCACCCACCCTCTTTCCCTTCTGATTGGACTAAACCAAGCATTGATCTGTTGTTTGTAGAGATCAGCAGAATCAAAGGGTCCAACAATGTAGGGATGTTAGAATTCTTCTGTTGGACAAATGTCACAGTTGTCACGTCGCTTTAGTATTAAAATGTTGGGATTAAATCTCTGTGATCTCAGGTTTACAGCTCCTTTACTTACATTTTGGTAATCTCTTCCTTTTAAGCATACTCAGTGTGAGTAGGAGTGTGTGTGTGTGTGTGTGTGGATCTGTGAATGGATCCACTGAGAGAGGCAGGATTTGACGCATGACTTCTGAACTTGCCTCATGGTGGCCATGTGTCTGTGTGTGAAGTCGGGTGGTGTGTGAATCTGTGTGCCAGTGGGAGGAGATGTGAGAGTGACGGACTGTTTACTGCTGTGTGTCCATTCACTTCCTCTGGAGAGCCCAGTAAGGAATCACCAGCGATTCATTTAAACCCTAATTAACACCAGCGTACGCACATGGCAGAGCAGAGCAGAGCCCCGCAGAGTTTCCCTCAGTGTGTCCGTACACAGATACACACACCAGCTTTCTCCCTCCATGTTCTACAAGCCTCAATGACTTAACTTAAGAACTTTGTCTTCTCTAAAGAACTTTAAGAATATCCCAAACATCATGTCATCATCTTTCTGTCATTAGTTTGATAATCTGTAGTCTCAGATTGTGTGTGTCATGTGTCTTGGGCTCATGTGTTACATCAGTGAAGGTTTCCTTGTGTTGTCCACGTGTGTGTGTGTGTGTAACCTTTGTAACGACTTGCTTGAACACCCTGGAAGAAGAGATACTGTACCTGGGTTACTTACTGAAGCTGGGTTCATATTCACACAGTAACTAAATAAGATGTTAAATTTCTTCTGTCCTGATTGTGATCTGGCAAAATCTTCGGCGCACAACGTTTGCATCCATGTCTGAGTGAGAGCAGGAGAGTAAAAACATCCCAGCATGCCCTTGTTCTCCCTCCCCATCTGACGGTTGTTGTTGTTTTGAGCCTGGGTCAGCTCGGTCTGACTCAGTCAGACAAAGCTGTCAGCAGTGCAGCCGCCCGGGCTCAATGGTGTCGCTGTGCTGAGTCCAACCGTCTGCATGATGTCACACAGCACAGCCAACCAGTGTGTGTCTGCCAGAGCATGTGAGCTGGACCAGGGTTGGAAAAGAAACGTTTCAAGCATTAACACACTTCAAACTAGGAAGTATAATGAGAAACCTACTGCCAGAGAGAGCAAGGGAAAGTTCTGTTTTTTGTTGAAAGCTGTTATTCAACTTATTACTGTTTACTGCTTACTGTCATTAGCGATGACCCCTTGACCCTTTGACCCGGCTGCTGGACCTCTAATGGCATTCCAGAGGCACGTGGGCTCCTGTCCCTTTCTTCTAGAACTCAGTCTGTATCAGTAAACGGTTCCATTGGGGGGAAACGCCTGCCCTGTAGGCCGGACTGGACTTCATGTTTAGGACTTAAATAAGGATGTAAATATGTAATCATGCATCAGCTGTGACCTGCTGATGCAACGAGACGGCTTATCTGTCTTTACAAAGTGGCTTAAGAGTGAGGAAACAGATGCCCGAGTGTTCAACCAACGTGTGTGTGTGTGTGTGTGTGTGTGTGTGTGTGTGTGTGTGTGTGTGTGTGTGTGTGTGTGTGTGTGTGTGTGTGTGTGTGTGTGTTGTGCATGTGACGAGGGGGAGAAAATTTGCCATGAGAGATGCCGGCAGTGATACACACACACACACACACACACACACACACACACACACACAATGCTGTACATGTACACAGAACACACACACAGTGGCTCCTCAGAAGTCTTGAGTTGTTCCTTGAAGTCGCCTCTTCCTCTCTCAGATCAACAGAATCGCCTCTTCTGCACAAACACACATCCAGTCTTCACACACTCCCCCCCTGTGCACTCGTGTGTTCTTACGGTTCTGATGACAGCGAGGCGTTAGGGTGGAGACGTGGGTCAGTTTGTGTGTGAAGGTGGTGGAGATGCTGATGACCCCGGGTACACAGGCTCAGATGGGAGCTGAGCTTAATGCCTGTTATCTATAGAGAGGCTGTTCAATTGATTCTCATGGGAACGTAAATCAATAGAGTGTGAATTTGATCTCTCTCCAGTGTTCAGGCCTCTGTGATTCCTGCTGTCAGCGTCCATATCCAGCTTTTGGAACGGGCAATTCTCATCGCAAAGGTCCACAATAACATAGGTCCCTATTCTGTACCTGCATCTTCTTCTTCCTCAGGCGTGTGTTTCACATCACAGGGGTCCACAGTGGTCCCAGTCCACTTCCACAGCTGCTTGTGTCTGATCTATATTCTCATGCCTGGTTGCCTGGTTGTAGAAACGTTTTGATGCTGTTGGAATGAGAGAGAGAGAGAGAGGAGAGAATCTTTCTTTGTGTGAGAAGCGTCTGGGGGAATAAGAAGAAGCAGACGGAGCTCCAGCCCTGTTTGGGTTTTATTTAACATAGACATGTGTAAATGAGCCGTGGCCCCGGGCCCGGCCTTCATCTCTGTCTCATCCCTCTTACAGTTACTTATTTCTGGAGCTCACACACACACACACACACACTCACTCACTCACACACTCACACTTACTTTGATTAGTCTTGCTGGCAGGCTAATTGAAATATGAACATAGAGTATTCATGCCTGGTTGATGAGCTCGGAGAGTCTCCAAACAATGACTTCCAGACGAGTTGACCTGGATGTTCACGCTCATGATGCTGCTTCAGGTGAAAATGAGTGTTGACCCATTGTTTTATATCCTCCACATGGACCTGCAGCTGGAGTAATTCAATAACAAAAGAGGTCTATTGAAAATTAGAGAGCTGGAGCAGGAGACGGACTCGCTTGTGTGTTCAGATGCAAACACTGACACACACACACACACACACACACACACACACACACACACACACACACACACACACACACACACACACACACACACACACACACACACACACACACACACACACGGAGCTGCCGTTTCAATAGCAATAAGTTGCATTGTTTATGTCAAAGTGAGCCAATTTAATTGATTGATGTTGACAATGACACGTTTATACGGAGCATATTGGCACAGGAAGTGGGAACCTAGCAGCTTCATAATGCCCGGCAGCATTTCATTAAAAAAGCATCTCTGGCAACACAGCGTCTTTTTCTGTGTATCTCTGCACATTTTCCCAGGGTTTTCCTTCAAGAATATAATAATGCTGCTCCAACATTATTACTAAAAAGTGTGTTCTCAAGCACTTTTCTAAGTCTTAAGTGTATCGCACCCTTACACAGATACACACACACAGCTGAGAGTGTGTTTGACTGTGAGCCTAGTGAGCCTGAGAGTTGCTTAAGGCACAGAGGTGTGTTTGATGGTTGAAGGATATCTGGTTTCATGTCTTCTTAAGCGACTCTCTTTGGTGAAACATTTTCTGTAAGTTTGGGGCAAATTTAATTTTTGGTCCAATTTCCCAAAATAATAGTGTAACCATGGACCAAATGGTTTGTTTTTGTAAAAATGTAGTGTTTAGGAGTTGAATTCCCTTTGATAACGGTAGGGGAGGCAGTCGTACTGATGAATGAATGAATGAATGAATGAATGAATGAATGAAACCTAAGCTGAAGCCATATTCCACACGTTTCCCCTCCAGACCCTTAAGTGATGTAGACCCTCCTCTCCGGTGCTGCGTGGATCAGGTTCTGCAGAGACAGATGCTGGGTGGCAGGAAGGGAAGTGAGGAGGAGATCGTATTGCCCTTTTTCTAAAGACGGCAGACATCACAGTGTTGTTGAGCAACGTGTCCGCTGTCAACCCCCGATAGAGCTTTGACCCATTTCTGTGACGGCTACAGAACATGTCTAGATGAAGGATGCTGTAGGACATGTGTGTGTGATTGATCTGTAGAGAGATCTGTGATTGCTTGAGCTCTGTGGTGATAGCTGTTCCTTCATCTCCCCTCACAGTCACAGTCTAAATCACACTCCTGCTTTGAATTTTAGAGAGCGTTCCTTGGACCGGACTTCCTGTCAACAGTCTTGATCATTAGACCTCACAGCCATCTCTTCTCGAGTCTTAGCTGGTGGTTCTTTGGCACCTCTATGTTGCAGAACCCTCCACCTGCCGCTCGTGTCACGCAGTGTCACGACACCGCCGCGCTCGCCGAGACCCCGGGAGCAATTAGGGCCAGCGCAGAGCGGCGGAGGAAGATAAAGAGAGCAATTGGAGGGAGAAGACAGCGAGGCCCCGGCCCGTCGCTGCCTTTGATGGGCCTGCCTCTGCCATCTGAATCGTTTCAAGCCGGCGTTGCCTAGTTACGGCGAACAGACGATGTGGGGATGGAGGGGAGAGAGGGAGATGGGGGGGGGGGGGGGGGGGGGGCGAAGAGGGACAGAAAAAGAAGGTGGGTCTACTGTTCTCAGCTGGGTGCGCAGTAAATGAGGCTTCACCCTGCTGACAGACTCGCTTGACCCAGTTCCATGTGAAGAGGAGGCTGTGAAGGAGGCGTGTGGGCTCCTAAAGAAAAGACAACAGGACAGGACCCACTTTCCCTCTCACAATGGATGAAGAGTGGAAGTGCTTTAAAGTGAGGCTGGGGTCTTTTCTATTTGCAGTTAAACCGTTTTCCACAACTGCTTTTCCCAAGGAGAGCCCCAGGCAGCAAACACACACTCCTCCTGTGAGTATTAAACTCTGGAGATTCTGGCGTTGACGCAGTTTGCCTCTCGCTGTGTTTGCCGCTCTGAAAGGTGCTCCCCCGTTGCATAAACCCCCAGTTGGCGGCGGCCCACACGATCGGTCCGACGCCGTAAGAACTGAAATAAGAAATGCCGTTGCGAAACGTTGACACGGGCCTCGTCCACGACACAGGAAAGTGTCAACAATTCAGGTGTGAGAGCCATTCCTGTTGAGCAAACATTGAAAACAATGCCCGATGTCCTGCCGTGAACTCAGGGGAACACACACACACACACACACACACACACACACACACACACACACACACACACACACACACACACACACACACACACACACACACACACACACACACACACACACACACAGCTCGTGTTCCAGGGCCACAACGCTGCAACGCAACAGATTCTGCTCTCTCCTTTTCAGGTTGAACTGAAGATCCAACCTTTTGCTTCAGGCACCTATGAGTCCATGTTTGGACACGTGTGTTTGTAGACGTGAGCGTGTAGGAGAGCACGATGGCACTGTCTTCACTCAAGCAAACACTTAGGTCCCCAAAGCCACCGTCTTAACAAAGTGTCTAGATTTGTCATAGATAGATTTGGGGTAACGATCACCTCCTTATGAAGAGAACACGTTTGCAGTATGCTTTCTGTTCCCATTGGTTCTGACCAGGATGTTGCCGTGTGTGTGTTGGTACGAATGTGCGGAGGGCGTTGTGTTAAGAGGCCAACTGTAATTTTGCCCTCGTTCCCCCGGGGGAGGCGAGTCACTCCTGAAGGCGCCCGAGTGCTGAGCAAGGCAGGAGAGGGCAACCTAATGAGGCAGAACTGAGGGATTAGCTGAGGAGTAGTGAGAGCGAACCCTCTGTGTGTGTGTGTGTGTGTGTGTGTGTGTGTGTGTGTGTGTGTGTGTGTGTGTGTGTGTGTGTGTGTGTGTGTGTGTGTGTGTGTGTGTGTGTGTGTGTGTGTGTGTGTGTGTGTGTGTGTGTGTGTGTGTGTGTGTGTGTGTGTGTGTTTGTGTTTCCTCTGTCTTTGTGGCTGGCAGCAGGGGGTCGGCGGGTCGTTTCCCTGCTTGCTAAGCCGGAGCCTGGTGAAGAAGCAGAAGTGAAGCACTCGATGGTCTCACACTCACCTGTTAGACCGGTTTGATGAGGACTTATTGGGCCGTTGGAATTTTTTGTCTTTGGCGTTAATGTCCAGCAAGTAGTAACCATGGTCGCATAAACATCAGGGAATAGGTTGTTACACTTTTTTCTCTCGTAAGCCAAAATTGCAGAGTGTACACACACACACACACACACACACACACACACACACACACACACACACACATACACACACACACACACACACACACACACACCATACACACACACACACACACCACACACAACAGGAAGCACGCTGATATTAGTGAGCTCTGCCGACGTCCCAGGAAAGGGATTGCTATTTTCTGTCGACCTCAGGTGTGTGTGTGTGTGTGTGTGTGTGTGTGTGTGTGTGTGTGTGTGTGTGTGTGTGTGTGTGTGTGTGTGTGTGTGTGTGTGTGTGTGTGTGTGTGTGTGTGTGTGTGTGTGTGTGTGTGTGTGTGTGTGTGTGTGTGTGTGTCTGTGCAGCTTCACCTGGAGGAGTTATTGATTTGTTTATTATTCCTCCTCACACTGCATTTCTACATACAAGTCTCTTTCACCTGCTGCAGCTTTCATGTTGTCCTGCTCCCCTCTTATCACACACACACACACACACACACACTTCAAACAAGAGCACAGAGCAGACTGTATCTGTGTGTGTGATAGAGTAGTGAATGCCTGAGTGCAGATAAACATCCTGTACGTTCACAAGGGCTGCCACATACGTGACCCGGGCCAGAACCCTCTCTGAGCTCTGCAGGGTTCAGTCTAGTGAACCTGGACTCTGTTGGACCCTCACACCCACCTGGACCCCACTGTGTGTGTGTGTGTGTGTTGTACGCTCTGCTACGATCTCCCTCACTACCTTTCGCTCTCTCAGGTTCAGAAGCTCACACGCACACACGCACACACGCACACACGCGCACACACGCACACACACGCACACACACGCACACACACGCACACACACACACACACACACGCACACACACAGTGGTTATCAGGCTGAGTTTATCGTGCGGTGCTGCAGTCGTATACCTGTTAGTTAGTTAGTGATGTGATGAAGTGCAGGATGAAGACTTTGGGCTCGGCCGCTCTAAACTGCACTCACAGGGCCGTTTAGCGGAGACGGATGAGGTCTGAGGTCTGAGGCCAGGCCGGAGAGAGGAGCAGCAGGAGGGAGACGGTGTATTCAGAGTAGAGGGGTTGTGTATCTTCAGTTTGACGTGGACGTTGTGTTTGCCTCTGACGCTCTTTGGAACGCGTGGCAGCTCTGCTTTGTTTCGCCGCGCTCGCAAAAACCTCACACCGACGCGACAAAGGAAATCATTTTGATGGGAAACTGTGAATCCAATCCCCAGAGCCTTTTTCTCACACACACCCCATACGAGTGTGTGATGGTGTGTGTCCTCGGCAGATGGTTTGGACATCGCAGATTGTTCCACATCAGCGCTCAGATGAGAGTGTGTGTGCTACTTAAACCGCCGCGCTAAATATAACCACTTATTAGGAGTGTCTAACTCAGAACACAGAATCTACCCGCGCTTGTTATCTTAATGACGTGTGTGTGTGTGTGTGTGTGTGTGTGTGTGTGTACCGTTTGATAGCACGTGGTTGACAGCTGGGCAGTGCCCGTGCTCAACCATCTGGATCCCCTCAGCCAGCGACCCTTCCTGTCTGTGCTGATGTTACCACCTGAAACCGCCGCCCCCGACCTCCAGGCCGCAGCGAGAACGCAGCCAAGCCACGTATGGGAATAGCCAGAATGTGTGAACGACAGCGCCCCCCTATGGTTGTTGAAGGCAGGACAATACTGGTGTGATGGATTAAATAGAGAGCTAGGAGAGGAGAGGAGAGGGTTCTCATACTGTGTGTGTCAGTGTAGGGTCACATCCCCTCACACAGAGCTGTGGTGAGCGTCCCCCTCATACCTCAGCCTGCCACACTACCATTGTGTGTGTGTGTGTGTGTGTGTAACCACCAATCCCCCCCTCTCTTCCTCTCCTTCCCACTTCCTGAAACGCAGGAAGTGGGGCGACCGCGTCTTTCCCAGCTGGTAGGACGGCAGCAGCAGCGAGTCAGAGGCTGGAGCCGGGCCAGGGGTCAGCGGCACCGGCCCTGGAGCAAGGCACACCCGGGGGTTGCGTGCAGATTTGGCAACTTCCTGTCTTAGAAATCTGGATATCTGCGGGAAATAAGAAAAAGTCCGACCGGCTTGGGTGTTGGTCCTTTCAATGACATCATCCCACAAACCAGGAAGTTGTGTGTGTGTGTGTGTGGGGTCACCACCTCCCATTGTGTGGGTGTGTGTGTGTGTGTGTGCCTTGTTCCCTCTTTTCCTTCAAACAAGGGACGAAGTGTGTGACAAGTGTGCTTCTCTGTGATTTGTGTTTCCTTTGCTGTGATCACTTCTGCTTCTACTTGGCCTGAGCCGGTTGAATAGTTACAGTATCGTCACACATTAGCAGAGATCCAGGTGTTGTTGGTTAATATCCACACACACACACACACACACTCCTCTCGTCTTTGTGTCTGTAAACGTTCCCCCAGGTTGTTGGGCGTATTAGATTACATCGTCTCATTCTCTGCTGAAGTTCAGACGGCCCAGACAACAGTGTGTGTCTGCTCCACTAACCCCGGCCCTGTGAAGGAACACAGACAGGCTCAAAGTACAAGAAGAAGAATGAACTCAATCTGTAAACCAACACAAGTGAGCCAAAGTTGTTGTTGTTGTAACTGGTTTGTTTAAAATGGAACCACTAACCTGCTTGAGTTTGACCTTCAGTCTGAAGAGTTTAATGGCCTTAACTCTAATAAATCCACTCTTGTAAAAGTCTAAAAATCTCTTTCTTGACAAACTTTCTTCTTCTTAGTGATCAATCTTAATTCTGCCCTGCTGTAATCAGACCTGCTGGCATGTGTGTGTCTGTTGTGTGTCTCTGTTGTGAGTGTGGTTAACCTCATGTATCTTGACCCCACTCGTGAATGTCTTGTATCAGGAGCCCCCTGGTGGCGGATCGGTGTACCTGCACTCTGACTCGGGGCCAAACTAACAGTGGCTCTCGGTGAAGGCGATTTACGGCGGCCTCGTTCTGCACGCTCCTGTCCGCTCCTGTCCGCTCCGGTGATTTAGCCCAGCTGCCGTGTTTGTAAAGGCGACGATTTAAAAGGAATCTATATCTGGCTGCTGTGTTTGCTTAGCGCATCGATTTACAAATCAGCGTTTACACAGCGCCGCGTACAGAAACACTGCTAGATGACTGATTGGTTTTCCATTCAGCTCAGAGAGAGAGAGAGAGAGTTCAGCTCCTACAGCCAGTGACACACAGTCCAGTCTAACATGAGGTCATTCAGCCCAACACGGTTTGTTGTTCTGCTGAAACCCCAGGTGATCGTCTCAGTTAGGGTCTTGATTGACACTGTGGTTCAGATCCTCCGGTCCTCTGCTCTCCTCTCCTCTCAGCTCCACACCTCTGTTCATCTGCCGCTGAAAGAAGAGGAGAGGTTCAAGAACAAATACAGCACCAACGCAAACAATAGCAAGGAGGAAAACAGTGTATTGTGTATATAAGTGTTTGACGTCTGTTTCTAATCTCCCTTCAGACACGTTGTTCTCTCAGCTGTGAACTAATCTAAAAAAAGCTAAACTAGTCTGGCTCATATCTGTTAACTCACTCTCTCTCTCTCTCGCTCCCTCCCTCCCTCTCTGCAGATCTGCCTATGGAGTACAATCCCTCTGATCATCCCCGCGCCAGCACCATCTTCCTCAGCAAGTCCCAGACTGATGGTGAGCTGAACACTGAACACTTAAACATGACCTTGATGCTGGAATCTCAGCAGTGCTTTAACTCCTCCTCAGCTGACGAGTCGTTCAACCTATTCACACACATGAGCAGGGAAGAATACTGGGAACATTTCTCAGTACAATGCAGACTTGAACTCATAAACCTGTGCAGACCCTATAGAGTTACATAAATCCATTCTATAGGTCCCTGTAGGTTTGGTACCTCTACTCTTATATTCACAGGTTAACATGCTGCGAGTGGACACGTTTAGTACACACGCTTCAGAAACACGGGGCTGAGATGAAAGCTTTAGGAACACTGTGTTCGTCTCTTCTGCCTGTGCTGCGGTTCCAAATGCCGTGCAGTCAAACACACACACACACACACACACACACACTCGTCCTGTGCGTCGGTTCAATTCTGAACATTCTCTCTTATTAAAGGAGGAAACGCTCTTGGGTCTGGATTTCACACCGCTGCCAAATACACGCCGCAAATAATAAATCATGCTAAATAAGGACAGTGATGTCAGGAGGATGCATCCTTTTTTCCCCCCACAATGCATCAGAGATTTCCCTCAGGGCGCCCGCTCTCAGCATTCCCCCTCTCCTCCAACACGATCCTCACCGGGCTCTGTGTGGCTCTCATTGTGGGCCGCTGACCGCAGTTTGCGTCACACTGATGAGAACATGGTGCCAGCTAGTTGTGTGTGAGGTTTGGTGAGACACAAAGTGAGACACAAAGGTGCTGAGTGAGACTTATAAGAGTTCAGTCAGATGGCAAAATGTTTGAGTCCCTGTGCCTCAGATCGTCTCATTGTTGATATCGGAAACATGTAGAGACACGCTGACCTTTGTGTTTTTCAGTTGCTGTGCCCAACAAGAAAGGTAAGCGTGTGTGTGTCTGCTCACAGCAGGCAGGTAGGATGTAGGATGTAGGATGTAGGATGCGTACTGTGTGCTTCAGCTGGACTCTGCTCAGGCTGACTGGACCTCCATGTTGGCTTCAAGTGTGTTGTGTTCTCGTACTGAAGCTGTACAGCCTGGTGTTAGAGGCCAGCAGCTGATATATGTGTGTGTGTGTGTGTGTATATATACTGTGTGCGTGTGTGGGTGGGTGTGTGTCTGCTTAGCCTTGACCGACAAATCCTATTGTGACTCCTGAGATGACAAAGTGCATCAGAGAAGATAAGAGTGTGTGTGTGCTCCTCCTGACACGTCCAAACTGAAAACATACTGTTCCTGTTTAAAAATGGAACGAGAAATTGCCGCAGTCACGACTGTGATTGCAGCCCTCACTGTGAGCGAAAGTGCTGCTGAGCTCTGATAGCGCGCTCACAAGTCACAGCTCAGAGTGTGAGTGTGTGTGTGTGTGTGTGTCAGAGAGGTGAGAGACAGACAATATTGGGATGAGAGGTGCCAATTGTGTGTGTGTGTGTGTGTGTGTGTGTGTGTGTGTGTGTGTGTGTGTGTGTGTGTGTGTGTGTGTGTGTGTGTGTGTGTGTGTGTGTGTGTGTGTGTGTGTGTGTGTGTGTGTGTGTGTGTGTGTGTGTGTGTGTGTGTGTGTGTGTGTGTGTGTGTGTGTGTGTGTGTGCGCTGCTGCTGCTGCTGCGTCTCCAGCAGTTTGCTCTGTCAGCAGTTCTTCCCCTCCTTGTCTTGTACTTCAGCGAACACACTGTACATGCATAAATGTACAAACACACACATGGATGCACATACCAGCGTGTGTGTTAATATGTTACTAATTGGTGTGAGCTCTATAAAACGCAACAGCAGAATCCATCAGAGCCTTTATGCAGCCTGAGGACTCCTGACCTCCGCCCAGCCTGGACCAGTGCTGCCCCCTGCCTGTGTGGCTTGTGTACTGCACTGTTGCTGAGCTTGCAGCGTGTGCGCGCGCGTGTGTGTGTTGCCTGCAGCACTGACGCCTGTCCCCACATCTTCCTTTACAGTTCGGGAAAAGCGGAAGAGCCTCTACATCAACCATGTGAGTACAAACATCAAGGCAGAGAGCCGGAGGACGCAGTCAAGATAAAGTGTCTGAGCCTGTGTGTGTGTGTGTGTGTGCACATAGTAACTTTTATATTTTGTATTTGTTTTTGCAAGTTCACACACATTTCAGAGAGCAAGGTAACAAATTTAAAGATTACATCACCGTCCCTCCCTTTCCCCCAAATCTCACACACGCTCCATTTAGAAGCATCCAAGCATGAGTGTGTGTGTGTGTAGTGAAGCAGCACGTTCACCCTCCCCTCATGTAGATCGGCGTCAATCATCAATCCATCAAGTTAATGCCGTTCCCTCACGCAGTCGAGAGGCCGTGTTGACAGAGGAGAGACAGAAGACTTATGCCTGTAGACTTTTGTTCTGTCCACGTCGAACACAAATAGAGAAGTGATGCGTTTGCCTGTGTGTGTGTGTGTGTGTGTGTGTGTGTGAACCCCAGCATCATCCAGGGCCGGTGAGGAGGAAGTACAGCTCCTGCTCCACCATCTTCCTGGACGACAGCACCGTCAGCCAGCCCAACCTCAAATACACCATCAAGTGGTAACTCCGCCTCCATGTCCGTCCGTTTGAGTTCAGGCGGCTCGTTTCCAGTTTGAAACACAGTTTGTCTTTGTTTTGTCTCCACAGCGTCGCCCTCGCAATATACTACCACATAAAGAACAGGTACGTGTGTGTGTGTGTGTGTGTGGGTGGGTGTGTGGGTGTGTGGGTGTGTGTGTATGTCTGTGTGTGTGTGTGTGGGTGTGTGTGTATGTCTGTGTGTGAGTGTGAGACTGAGACTGATATCCTTCTGTTTTCTCCTTCCAGGGAAGTTGACGGCAGGATGGTGTTAGATATTTTTGATGAGAAGCTCCATCCACTGTCGGTAAGACCTTCAAGTGAACATACATGTCCATCTGTCCATCTTTAACCTCAGCCGGAGGATCATCAGGATCCTGCCGATGTAGTTTCAGATCAGTTCTTCCTCTGTGCAGTTTAATTTCTTATAAGTCCAGACTGTTAAATGTCAGACTTGTAATGGTTTCCCTTCTGTTCTGCTCATTCTTGTTCTGATCTATTGTAGAAAACTGAAATCCCTCATGATTATGACAAACACGACCCTGAGCAGAAGCAGATCTACCGCTTTGTCAGGACGCTGTTCAGCGCCGCACAGCTCACTGCTGAGTGTGCCATCGTCACATTGGTAAGTGTGTGTGCGTGAGTGTGTGTGACTGCTGACACTTCCACTGGAGTGTGGTCTCCTGCCTCCTCCCTCTGGTGTCGTGCCCTGCTGTCTCCTCTTTGCCTCTCACGTCATTCCTGCACCTCCTTCCCTCTCCTCTCACACTGGAGAAGAACCTCAGTAAACTCTTCTGTGTTATTGCTCATCAATTACATCACCGCTATTTGCTTCCAGCGCTGTATGAAACCTCTGCTAACACACAGCGAGGCTGAAGCTGCCCTCTGTGCCTCCCTACAGGCCCAGTCCAGAATATCTGAGAGAGTTTGAGTCAAAGTGAATCTGTTCTTACACGATGGAGTGGAAGCTGTGAGTGTGTCAGGTTGAGCTCTTTCCTCTCAGGAGGACTCCACTGTCAGGCATGTCTGTATAACCTGAGCACTGTACAGGAGGTGCTCTTCACTTCTCCTCTGCTCTAACCTGCTGACGTCTCCTCCTGTTCACCCGCAGATCAAAGAGGTTGATCTGTAAACATCTCCTTTTCTTTTGATGATAATATGTAATCAGCTTTTACAGTCAGAAACAAACTCTGCCTCCTCACACGTCTGCACACGTATGTCTTTTTTTATCATACTTTGTTCTGGCCTCCTGGGAGGGCGGAGCTCCTGGGGAGGGCGGGGCTAATGTGGCCCACTGGTGTCCCTGTATTGTGTTACTCTGAATACAGGAGTGTGTGGGTGGGTATGTCCCTTAAGCTGGTCAGTAACAGCAAAGCAAGCACCCTTACATACACACACACACACACACACAGGGCCTGCCTCCTCCGGCCCTGTGGAGTAAAGGTCTGGCATGCCAGCAGTAATTGAATCGGGCTGGGGGCCGGTCATTATGAGCTTAGCCTCGCCAACAAGGATAACTTTAGACCCTGGAGGTGAGAGGAGAGGAGAGGAGAGGAGAGGAGAGGAGGGCTGGGCTCCTTCCTGACAGCCACACTCACTGCAGCATGGCATCATAGAACGGGAAAAGGAATGCTTCTCCTGGGAATGGCAGCCGGCCCAACACCAAACACCAAACACCCCCCCTCACATTGTGTGTGTGACGTTGATTGCATCATGTCAGATTGTTTTGGTCAAAGGCAAAACAAGGAAACGAGTCTTAATTCTTTTGTCGTTATCAAACCTTTCCTTCTCTGACTCGGGTCGTCTCCGTGACAAACGAGAACATCGTCTCTCTCCAAACTTCCGTCTTTTTTGGGGCAGAAAGCTGAAGTTGACCCAGAGCTTGAGTGTAAAGAGTTTAAAGCAGC